>NC_133647.1:93322215-93622215 GCF_009905375.1 Apium graveolens | reverse complement strand
TGAGGATAGTCCTCATCATCCGTCGAGTCTACATCTGTCAGCAACCCATCTACCAAAATAGGTTCTAGTTTCTCTTTATTCTTTTTCCAGGCTTCATCACAAAAAGGCTCAATTCCTTGAACTTTGGTGATTTGAGCATGAACATCCCTGGATGTTTTCCATGCTTTAATCACCTCTTGTTCACGCTCGAGCTGCTTCTTCAAAATTTCTTCCTTTTTCAAGGACTCAGTTAATTCCTCCTTGGCAATCTTACACTCAATTTTTAGTATCTCAAACTCAACAAACTGAGACTTAAGCACATTATTCCTCTCACTTAAAAACAAGTTGTTTTCTTTGATTTTAGCATTTTCTTTAGTGAGAGACTTAAGTGTAACACGCAAATGATACAATTCTGTAGACATGTCATTTATTGCATCATTACACTCAGCTTTAGATAAATATGCAAGGTTTGTAGTGATTACCTGATTGCTTGAGGAACTTGTCTCTGTTTCATCAGACTTGGCCATTAGGGCTAGATTGACATAGCTGACATCTTCATCTTCATCCAAACCATCAGCTGCCTAGTCATTCTCTTGTCTAATGAAAGCCCTTTCCTTTTGTTTGAGTAGATCAAAGCATTTTTGCTTATAATCCACAGACTCAAACCTTTTCTTACTGGAATCTGACTTTCTACACTCATTTGAAAAATGCCCTGCCAAGCCACATTTGAAACATTTGAATTTTGACTTATCCACCATGTTTCTATTTGGCTTGGTTGCTCCAAAGTTCTTCTTGAACTTGAGCTTGGCAAATCTTCTTGAAAGAAATGCTAGGTGCTCATCAATGTCCTCCATGTCATCTTGGCTCAATGAATCTTCACTTTCAGCTAGCCCCTTATCCTTATTCTCACAGACCTTTGAAGTTGATTCTACAGCTTCCATCTTCACTTCCTTCTCCTTTTCCAGGTCAATAACTAGTACAATGGATCCTCCTTTCTTCTTTCCTCTCTCCATTCTTTCATCCTGCTCTATCTCAAGCTCATAGGTCTTCAGAATGCCATACAGTCTCTCCAAAGTAAACTCCTTATAATCTTGTGAGTTTCTCAATGAGACTGTCATTGGTTTCCATTCCTTTGGAAGAGATCTGAGAAATTTCAGATTGGAGTCTTTAGTCTGATAGACTCTTCCATGCAACTTAAGAGCATTTAGTAGTTTTTGGAATCTACTAAAAATGTCAGTGAGTGACTCACTTTCTTCATTGTAAAAGTGCTCATATTGCTGAATCAGGAGCTGCATTTTATTTTCTCTTACTTGCTCAGTGCCATCACAAATTATCTGTATTGTGTCCCAAACTTCCTTGGCAGTTTTGCAGTTGATGATGTTATCAAACATATCTGCATCAACACCATTGAAGAGAATATTCATGGCCTTTTTATTTTTCCTGACTTGTTCAATGTCAGGATCAGACCATTCATGCCTTGGCTTTGGAATAGATGGCTCATTTCCTGTTGCAGCTCTCATTGGAACATGAGGGCCTCTTTCGATGCAGTCCACATAGGCCTCATCTTGAGAAAGCATATGAAGATGCATCTTTACCTTCCAATGATGGTAATTATCTTTATCAAGAAAAGGAATCTTGACTCCAACATCTTTCTTGTTCATCTTGCTGAATTATTTTGATCTTTAAACTCTTTGTAGATTAAGAGCTTGCTCTGATACCAATTGTTAGTCCCTTAACAATGTAGCAAGAATTATAGAAGGGGGGCTGAATGGAATTCTTGAACCTTTTTCTTGAAATAAAAATGTTCGATTCGATTATAGATATATTTGTTTTGATTAGCACAATGCGGAATGTAAACTTAATTGAATCAAAACATAAGTAATTAAAAATAAGAGTCTTTCAAAATTTTCTGGTGGATTTAAACAATTCCACCAGAGATATATATAATATATCGAGAGGACTCTGTGTGCAGAAATGCTCACAGCTGCTTACAAATGGAACTACTAAGAATACAGGAAATGCTAAAGATTGAGCTTACAAAGATTTCTCTGTTTTTGTATTTTTCAGCTATCTCAATTATTTTTCTATTTGCTACTCTCTTGGTTTATATAATACCAAGATTACAAAGTCAAAAAGACTGAACAAATATAAAATCTAATAGTCTTAAGCTTTGTTGCTTTTCGTCCTCTATTACCCAGTAAATGGGCTTCCACAGTGTGTTTGTATACATCTCGACAGCTGTGTGTCAGCTTTCACTGTTCAACTGCTGTTTGAATTCTTCATATGATCATCCGTCGACTGCTATATTAAACATCCGTTGATAGTCATTTGATCATCCGTCGATGGCTTTGCTAATCATCCGTCGATAGCTATTTTGCCACTTGACTTTATTTCACTTATGCAGAATTACAAGACATCATTTATGTATAATTAATCAACCTATTCTGCATATCTAGTTAAAGTCAACATGACTTATATGCTACTACATATTCTATACAAAGGAGTATACATAACTGTGCTACAAACTTATTATTACATAAGCTACTCACTCGATGGATAATGAGTTAATCATCCGTCGGGACTATAATGAGTTATCCGTCGGGACTATAATTCTTATCCGTCGAGTGCTACATAATTTCACTAAGTAAAATCTACTTAGATGTTTTGTTTATGAAATCATCAAGTACACAACATATGCACAACAAATTTGTTAGATTTTGACCACTAACCTTATTAGTATGTTTATAAATAATAATATTAATATTTGCTGTTGGCGGGATACGAACAGTAAATATTTGTTGTTGTGATTTGAACCTAAAAATGTAAGTATTGTATATTATATTAGTATTTAGATTTAACAGTCCTATCACTTGATTAAAAAGATCTGGCAGTAAATAAATGGGATAACCAAATCAACAAAAAAATATAACAAAATATATCTTATTCCGATTATTATATTATTCAAATATAGATTTTGGGTCTATGTACGACAAATCTACCCTCTATTTTTTTAATTGGATCATATTTTAACAGTCATTTTTAAGTAAAACAAACATATTAATATAAACTTATTGGAGAAAAATAGGGCTAAGTAGATGTTACATCAGTATATAATATAATGTACTTTAATAATCTAATTATATTTTTATAAACAGTTTTTTTGTGGTGTGCTCATGGGCACATACTAAGCACAAAATTTAAAAATTTAGCTTGTTTTGATTGGCTTAATCTTCTTTGTAACGGTGGACCCCCCCTGTATTCACAATAAGCATGTGCCCATGGGCACACACTAAACAAACCCTTTTATAAATATAAAAAAATATTCCTAATACCTTCACATTAAAAATTAACTTTACGTGAACGCTTTACAACTTATTCTAAAGGATTCTTTTTGAAAAATACCCAAGTCTAAAAATATTTTTACAAAATTAGTGTTATTTTTTAAAAAAAAATTAAAAATACTATTTTTAATTTTTTTTTGCAAAAATACATGGTTGATTTTTTACCACTGAAATCAACTAGTTGCAATCTTTGACGAGTTTCTGCAACTACATGCAACCTCAAATGCAAACAAAAAACTTTATTCAACTATTTAAATATCTGGTTGATTCTATAGTTTTGCAAAAAAAAATCAGAATATAATAAAATCGTAATTTTTTTTAGAAAAGTTAGTATTTTTGATAATTTCTCTATTCTAAATGAAATAATTAGATTAAATCTTTTAATATAGAGACAATTAAGGTATTTTTTATAAGCACGGTTATATATTTATATATTCTAATATTTTAACAATTATATGTACAAGTTTACTAGCACACCAAACTTCACAACTAAATACTTAATTATATAATAGTTCTTTTAAATTTATTTTTTTCTAATTGATATTTTTTATGTCAGAAAGAAGTAATAAAATTATAAAATATATTTTTTAAGTTCAAATCCAGTTATAATTTATTTTTAATCTTTTTGATCAAATATCATAATTGTTTTTTAATTTCATATTGTTTGGTCTTAAGAGTGTGATACAAGTATTTATATTATACTATAATAATCAGAATGAGGTATAATTTGGTATGCCTTTTTTTGGTTGGTTTGGTTATCCCCATTTATGACCGTCGGATCTTTTTAATCAAGTGATCAGAATCGTTAGATTCAAAAACTAAAAAAATATACACTACTCAAACTCTCAGGTTCGAACCCCGCCAGCAACAAATTTTTTTATTATTATTTATATAGTACTACAACTTTCAGGTTCGAACCCCACCAACAACAAATATTTATATTATTATTTATACACTACCAAAGATTCGGGTTCGAATCCTGCCAACAACAAATATGTACATTATTATTTGTAAGTATACTAATAAGGTAATGATCCAAAAAGAAATTTATTATAAATTTAAATAATATAAAAATATACTCCGTCCGTCCCCCTCAATTCTTTACATTGGGGGACGGACGGGGACTCGGCACGCACTTTAATGCTCTTGTTAAATGTAGTTGCATAATTATTTTTTAATTTTTTTTTCTTCTAAATAAAAATATAATGTTCAAAGTTTTATACAAAAAAAGAAAATTTTAAAAATAAATTACGGAAGTATACTTTATAGTTGCCTTAAAATGCGTGTCAAACATGTGAAAAAAACTGTAAAAAAATGAGAGGGACGGAGGTAATACTAAAGACCCGTGCATCGCACAGGTTATAAAACTAGTATAATTAAAGACCAAAGATAATTGCCCCGTCTCCTTCTCCGCACTCGTCTGACACGAGAGCTACAAGCCTCCAACTCACCTTCCCTCTCGACCCCTATATTTGACAGTTAGCCTTCAATAGATTTCTGATTCATGGATTTGTTTTACAAACATTGCTTTTTCCCTCTCGATATCTCTGTGATGGTGAGCGTTCAACAGTTTTGTGATATGTCGATCTGTTTTACCAAATGAGGGGTTTTTTGATTTTCTGTCCTCTCGCTAATCAAGTATGCTTTACCAGCACCAATTATATTTTTGGTTCAATTTTATTGCTTAATGATGCATCTCCTGTAAGATTGATTGCTTTGTTGGTATTTAGGGTTCTTCAAAAATAATGTGATACATTATACCCTATGTTGTTTTCGTTAATTGTCCAAAGTTATGTTTTTTATGAACAATATTTGTTTGCGGCCATCATTAGGCTACTTTTGCAGTTTACAGAAAAGGGGACCAATGAAGAGAATTTGAAAGACACCAAGGAAGCCGGACTGATTTATCTCTCTCTCCCCCCCTTTCCCTCTCTCTATCTCTCTGTATGTTGTTTATTGTGTGAGTTTGTACAGGCTTTGTGTTTTCAGGCTCTGTGTTTTCATAATTACAGCTAATGATGCCAAGTTATAGCTACTCATCCTTAGTACTAGTAAAAGAAAACTGAATCATATCAACTCAACATTATGTTTAACTTCAAAATATTATAAAAAACAGGAGGGATTCTTAATTGCTAGGTTTGTTTGATTAGAACAATGATTAGGAACAATAGCATATGTGGACTAATATGTAGTATATAATATGTTCTTGTCAAATATTGTTAGTCCTTTAACAATATAGCAAAAATTACAGAAGGGGAGTTGAATGGAATTCTTGAACCTTTTTCTTAAAATAAAAATGTTCAAACTCGAATATATATATAGGTGTATTGATTAGCACTATGCGGAATAAAAACTTAAGTGAACCAAAACACGAGTAATTAAAAATAAGAGTCTTTAAAAACTTTCTGGTGGATTTAAACAATTCCACCAGAGATATATATTATATCGAGAGAACTCTGTGTGCAAGAATGCTCACAGCTGCTTACAAATATGAACTACTGAGAATACAGAGAAATGCTAATAATTCTGCTTACAAATGTTTCTCACTTTTTGTATCTCAGTTCTTCTTTTCTATTTGCTACTTCTTGGTTTATATATTACCAAGATTACAAAGTCAAAAGACAGGATCATTATAAAAACTAACGGGTCTAATGCTTTGCTACTTTGTTCTCTATTACCTAGTTAATAGGCTTCCTCATTCCATTTGCATACACTTCAACGCATGTGACCAGTTGTCAATGTCAACTGATATTTGAATTCTTTATCCGTTGAGTACATGATCATCCGTCGACTTTATGATCATCCATTGATGGCTTCATTGATCATCCGTCGACTGCTATATTAAACATCCGTTGATAGGTATTTGATCATCCGTCGATGGCTTTGTTAATCATCCGTCGGTAGCTATTTTGGCACTTGACTTCAATTCATTTATACAGAATTACAAGACATCATCTATGTACAATTAATCAACCTATTCTGCAAATCTAGTTAAAGTCAATATGACTTATATGCTACTACAGAATCTATACAAAGGTGTATGCAGAAATGAGCTACAGACTTATTATTACATAAGCTACTTACTCGATGGATAATAAGTCATCATCCGTCGGGACTATAATGAGTTATCCGTCGGGACTATAATTCTTATCCGTTGAGTGCTACATTATTTCACTAAGTAAAATCTACTTAGGTATTTTGTTCATGAAATCATCAAGTACACAATATATGCACAACAATCTCCCCCAATTTATGTCTACTAGAATTGTAGCCATAAATTAAGAGATACTTGATGATAACAAAACACCCTAAACATACAGCTTTAAAGAAAAATAGATAATACTGAAAAGTGCTTCAAATAACAAAATGTACAAAGTTTAGCTCACAGTCATTTTCAAGATGCTCCTCTAGCGTGAGCAGATTTTTCTAGTTTCTTGAAGGTCTGGATCTTCTTCCAAGCTTTCTATTGTTTTCATCAATCTGATTTTGGAGCTGCCTGTGGAATTCTAATTCATCAGATTCTGAGAGATTTAGCTTTCCTTGCATTTCCAAGAGAGTCTCATTGCTGGAGATGTTCAATTGGTCTTCTAATTTGAAGAATCTTCTTACACCTTTTTCATCTATGAACTCCATCAGCCAGTAGGGCCTTAGATGCACTCTTCTCCCTGTGTATGGGATGATTAGAGTCTTTGGGAGTGCATCTTTTGCTCTAACACTCCTTAGTTCTTCAATCTTCTTCAATACTAGTCTTCTTGCAGTGATATTGAACCCAAAGTTCTTCTTGAAGGATGAATAAACTTTAATCAGTATAGCTTGGCTCTCTTAAAGAATCCTTTGAAGTGGCCACTGAATCTCCTTTCCTCCTTTGTACTTGAACACTAACCTTTTAGGTAGGTTTCTGTATGCATCAATTCCTCTCACCTCATCTAGTTCATCCAGATAGAGGTTTAGATCAGAAAATTCTTTGATGTCATACAAGTACAGGTAGTCTCCCTTATTGACTTTGGGCTGAGTTTTAACTACAGACTTGGATTTGAGAGGTGACAATTTCACTTTCTTAACTGCTCTTGACTTTGTCCTTTTTGGCTTGCTAAGGATTGGTAGATTGAAGTCTGGAATTGGTATGTTATCCCAATCTATTGGCTCATCCTTGGGCACAATAGGTTCACCATGAATATTCCTGTAGGGATCCACCACCTTTATGTCTTCAAATACCACAGAAGGCTTTGTTGCTTGAGTTGTAATTGGTGTTGATTTCTTAGGAAATTGATCATCCAATTCCTTGTCAACAATATCCAGTTTCCTTTTAGTTCTTTTAGCCAATTCTTTCTTTCTTGGAGATTTCTTCTGTTCTTCAACTTGCTTCCTTGATTCAGTAGCTTCAGATGGTTGAGAGGGAATTTGTTGTGATGTGTTTAAAGCATGTAGCTTGGCCAAGATAGCAATCTGCTCTATCTTTTGTTTAGCCTTTTTAGCATCTAGAGCAGCCTGCTTCTTTTCCTGCTTCAATCTAGCTTTTTCTTCTCTCTTTGCTTGAGCAAATTGAGGGTGTCCAGCCACCACACAAATTTCTTTCCCATTTCTGACAATTTTAGCAATCCTTCTTTTAGAAACTGAATCAGCTGGATCTTTATAGAAGACAATTGATCTTGACAGAAGCTTCTTTTCATCAGGCTTGGGTGTCTCATACACAGTGTCCAAGGGATTCTTTAAAGATGATTTTGAGTAGTTTGCCCTTGGTTTAAGAATTATTTCAGCCTTTGGAGACTTGATGCAGGAAGATTGTCCTCTTTCCAGATAATTCATGCTCATCTCATGCACACTAATTTTCTTGACTTGAGAGTGATGGATGGCTAACTTAACTGGGTCCTTGACAAGTTCAAACTTTTTCTGTATCTCCTCATCAATTTTCTTCCAGTTGACCAAACTCAACTTTTCCTTCTCAGCAACTTTCAAGTTAGCTGCTACTGCTTGAATCAGATCTATACCATCTGCAACTGGTGGCTTTGAGACAGTAATTGAAGGCACAATTACTTTACTGATTTGTATCTGAAGTTTCTCCTCCTCACTTGGTCCTTTCTCCCCCTTTTTGTTATCATCAAGTTGAGGAGTCAAGCCTTGTGCTTTAGCCAGTTGCATTAAAAGACTGGTCTGAGACTGTTGATTTTGAAGAATGGTGACCACAGAGACTTCAATAACTTGAACTCTGTCCTCCAATTTGGCCAGCTTCTTTTCAGCATCTGATTCTCTTCTCAGTGTCAGGAGCTGATCCTGCATTGTACCATAGGGCATTATTGAATCCAGCTTCTCAGAATTGTAGGTCTTCAAGTCAGCTATATCCTTTTTGAGGTCATCCACACTCAGATTCTGTCTTAATTGTTGTAGCTTCATGAGATGTAGAGAATCTAGGTGGGCTTGAAGAATAGCCTTGGTACCAGCATTTGAGGTGTTCTGAATAGCCTTTTGGATAGACATGATTTGTTTGACTAAGGATACATTGAATTGTCCTGGTGTAGACTCCTTTGTCAATGCCCATTCAGGTAGATCTGGAATAGAACTTGGGCCTTCATCTCCCCCTAAGTTCATGCTTCCATCAAATGAAACAGAGTCATCATCATTAAAATTTACTCCAAATTCTTCAGATGGCTCACCAGCTGTAGAAGGCATTAAATTAACAGCAACTTTATCCCTTTGTAGAGATTCTGAAGTATGTACTAGATTTGAAGTCTTCTCTGCCTCCTCATTGCCCTGAGCAGCCAACAGTTGATAGGCTGACACAGGATGCGTAAAAGTGTCAGCATCCAAGGAAATGTTATCAATTACAGCTTTGTAATGTTGCTGAAATTATCTTTCCTTTTCTGCATCATCCACAATCACTGACTCATGAGCAATGGCTGGATCCACCCTTATACCCTCTGTACCTGTTTTTCTCTCATGTTCTCTCTTTTGTTGCATCAGGGTCTCACCCTGGTTTCCCACCCTCACACCCTCACCATCACCTACTAAGGTGGGACTCCTCTCACTCCCTTTGCCAATCCTGAAGAAATGGATTGCAGATTTTCACTCATTTCCTCTCCTTTTTCCTGGGAGCAACCCAGCCTCTCACTCAAGACACTCTGCTCACTCAATCCTAAGAGTGACTGTACAACCACTAAATCTTCTACACTTGAAATAATTGAAGTTTGAAGTTGTGCAGAGATACTCGACGGATGAGTGATATCCATCGAGTGAGTGGTTTTGCTGTCCGACGGATAACTGCTATTAGGCTTATCCGTCGGGATACAATCACTACTCGACGGATGAGCAATATCCGTCGAGAGAGTAGAAATGAATGAGGTGGGAAGAGAAACTATTGTTGACACTGTGCTGATTGAAGAAATTTTAGGCACAGATGACACAACAGTTTCTGAAAGAATTGGCAAGTGAGCCAACAAATCATCTAAAAGATGATGCTCACTTGCACTGGATTTTGGCTTCCCCAACAGAGTTAAAGAAGGGGAATCAGGAATTGATGTGTTTATCATATCCACATCCAGAGAATTTGTTGGTGAGTATGGTGTTTGAGGTGCTTCTATAACTAGAGATTTTGGCTGTGACTCCACATTTATTGGAGCCACATCAAACTGAACTTGAGAAGGTGCAGTGACTGTGTCTTTAGCACCAGTTTGCACTGTGTGTGTATCCTGTGCATCCCCAGAGGTTTTAGATTTCTTTTTTCTTGTATAAGTTTGGGGTGAGCTTGTGTCCGTAACCCTCTTGGCCTGTGCTCTTGGTTGAGAGCTTTGTTCAATAACTACATCCTTTTGGGATGATGCAGCTAGAAGTGAGCTTTTATCCTTTTTAAGAACTGCAGTTTGTTGGGAAACTGCAGTGTGGCTAGGCTGGGATTCACTCAACTCTCCAACCTTATTCTTGGGGTTTCTTTGATGTTCACCCCTTCCCTCACCTGACTTTCCCTCCTTCACACTCCTCTCCTTGGCTTTTGTGGATTTTTCAACTGGCATCTTTTGAGAGATACCAGAGGGGTTTTTTTGATTTGGATTTGGAAATAGTAGTAGGTTTGGCAGCTTTGGTAGGCAACTGTTTGGTCATTGGCACAATTGCCATAGCTACTCGTGAACTCAAAGAAATTGTGGAGGTTGGAATAGTTATAGGGCTGGATGAACTTACCTCACTTACCTGAGGTGCCTGCATTATAGGAAAGTAGAACATTGGCACATCCTTGTGATGATTGGCCCTGTTCAAATCTGCAATGAGCCTTCTCTCTTGAACCCAACAATCCAGTTTGTTGTTAGGGTTCTCAAGCACAATCTCTTCACAGAGGTGGTTAGCCAATAACATAAGAAATCTAGCATAATATACATTCTTACCTCTTTTAGCTAACTCTCATAATTTAAAACCTAACTCAAACAAGACAAGGTCACTGAAATTATAAAATTTATCTGTAACTAGCATATATAGCATGTTAAGCATGGAAATATTCACTGAATCAAATTTACTGATCTTTCCTGAGAAAACCTTTGTAACTACATCACACAAGAAAATCCACTCCTTCCTAAGACCCATTATCCTAATATCACTCAGTTTAGAAGTAGGAAGTGCATAGTGCATGGAATTAAGCATATTTATAATATCGGTGTCATTGTGTGGTGAAGTCACATTGTTATCAGGAATTTTGAAACATGCTTTTATCACATCACTATTGATACAGAATTCTTTACCTTTGATGGTTAGAGTGATGGTCTTGTCAGTATAGTTGTAGGTAGCAGTGGTCCACATCTCTTTAACAACTTCACAAAAGATTGTGGGTGATTCCAGCATGGCATAATTGAGCATGCAATTTTTCACAAAGTCCATCATCTTGTGATAGTCATCCAATTGCTGAATACCCTTGTTAACTAATACAGTGAAATTATTCTTCTCATAAATGAACCCAGTTTGAGACGTAATCTTTACAACAGGTGCCATTGTTAGAGAATAAAAGCTTGAAGAGAAGAAGAGTAAGTGCTTGAGAGAGAATGAAATTAGAGCAGTTGAATTTGAGAATGATAACAGAAAACAATTGCAATGAAATAAGCTTTTATACTATCTCAAAAATAATTGATAAAAAAATAATAAAGTAAAATAGAGTAACCAATAGAAATTGTCTAAAATAGCCGTTTAAAAATAAACTGTAAAAATTCCACCCATTATCCATCGTGTAATGCTTACAAATTGTAAGTATACTCGATGGATAATGTACAGGGAATTAACGGCTGAGATTAAGATAATTCGACGGATGAGGATAAACAGTTATCCGTCGAGACATAAAATATTCCAAAAAAGTAATTAATTTTTATTAGAAAATTGTATGTCGACGGATGACCAAACTCGATGGATAAGAGTCATCCGTCGAGATGTAAATTTTGACTTAGCCAAAATTTCATCCAAGACTAAAAAATCAATTAAATTTCTGGCTGCATATCAACTTGCAAAATAACTCATATAGATTTAGGAGTAATTAAGCATACCTAACTCACTTACCATCCTTGAAAGGTGGATTCATCTAGTGGCTTGGTAAAGATATCTGCAAGTTGCTTCTCACTTGGAACAAAATGTAGCTCCACAGTACCATTCATTACATGTTCCCTTATGAAATGGTACTTGATATCTATGTGCTTTGTCCTTGAATGTTGCACTGGATTTTCAGTGATGGCAATTGCACTTGTGTTATCACAGAAAATAGGAATCCCCTCAACTTGCAAACCATAGTCTAGCAATTGATTTCTCATCCATAAAATTTGTGCACAGCAGCTGCCAGCAGCAATATATTCAGCTTCAGCTGTGGAAGTAGAAACTAAGTTCTGCTTTTTACTGAACCAGGACACAAGCTTGTTTCCTAAAAATTGACAGGTTCCTGTAGTACTCTTTCTATCAATTCTACAACCTGCATAATCTGCATCTGAATAACCAGTTAGATCAAAACCAGAATCTCTAGGGTACCAAATGCCATGGTTTGGTGTTCCCTTGAGATACCTGAAAATTCTCTTAATAGCTATTAAGTGAGATTCTCTAGGATCAGCCTGAAATCTAGCACATAAACATGTAGCAAACATTATATCTGGCCTACTAGCTATTAAGCACAGAAGTGAGCCAACCATGCCTCTATAACTTGAAATATCCACAGACTTTTCAGTAGTGTTTAATTCAAGCTTAGTTGTTGTGGCCATAGGAGTTTTTGCAGATGTGCAATCCATTAGATCAAACTTCCTTAAAAGATCAAAAATATATTTAGTTTGACTAATGAATATTCCATCACTAACTTGCTTAACTTGTAAACCAAGAAAGTAAGTTAGTTCTCCCATCATACTCATTTCATACTTACTTTGCATCAATTTGGTAAACTTTTTGCAAAGTTTCTCATCTGTAGAGCCAAAGATAATATCATCTACATAAATTTGAACAAGTATAGTAGAGCCATTAACATTCCTGAAAAATAAAGTTTTATCTAGAGTACCTCTTGTGAAGTGATTTTCTAAAAGGAACTTTGATAAAGTGTCATATCAGGCTCTAGGTGCTTGCTTCAGTCCATAAAGTGCTTTCAAAAGATAATAGACATGTTCTGGAAAATTTGGATCTTCAAAACCAGGAGGTTGACTGACATATACTTCTTCCTTCAAATCTCCATTCAGAAAGGTACTTTTGACATCCATTTGATAGACCTTGAAATTGGCATGGACTGCATAGGCTAAGAAGATTCTGATGGCTTCAAGTCTTGCAACAGGAGCAAATATTTCATCAAAATCTATTCCTTCTTGTTGACAATAGCCCTTAGCAACCAATCTAGCTTTGTTCCTGACTACTATGCCATTTTCATCCATCTTGTTTCTAAATACCCACTTGGTGTCTATTGGAATCTTTCCTTTAGGCTTGAGTACCAGCTTCCACACATTATTCCTTTCAAATTGGTTTAGCTCCTCCTGCATAGTTAAGATCCAATCAGGATCCAACAAAGCTTCTTCTACCTTCTTTAGTTCTTCCTTGGAAAGAAAGCTGATATAGAGACATTCTTCCTGAGTTGCTCTTCTTGTTTGAACTCTAGAAGTAACATCACCAATGATAAGCTCAAAGGGGTGATCTTTTGTTCATTTCCTTTGTTGAGGTAGATAAGCTCTAGATCAAGAAACCTCATTGTTGTCTTGATGTGTGATTGAGTTTTGACTATTTGAAACTCCCCCTGAGTTTGTGGATCTTTGATTTGAGAAAGGGGAATTTTCTATAGGTGATCTATCTTGACTTCCTGCTCCTTTTGATAACCCGACGGATAGTGAATTTTGAGTACCGACGGATGAAGCAGGTTGTCTCCCGACGGATAACGCAGATTGCCTTCCGACGGATGAAGCATTGTGCAACTCGACATATGTTGAGTTTTGTGCTTCATTGGTGGTAGATTTATCTGCATTATCCTTAGATACATTCTCTTGATCACTTTCATCATCACTGTCATCACTAACCATCTCCACATTGTCAAATTTGAGGATCTCATGGTAATCTCCATCTTTCAGTCCTTCAATCTTTTTATCATCAAACACAACATGTATTGATTCCACAATAATGTTGGTTCTTAGATTGTAGACTCTATATGCTTTACCAACAATATATCTAACAAAAATTCCTTCATCTGCTTTAGCATCAAACTTCCCATTTTGATCAGTTTGATTTCTCAGAATATAGCATTTGTAACCAAAGATATGAAGAAAGTTTAGAGTTGGCTTCTTGTTCTTGAATAATTGATAGGGAGTCATGCATCTTGCTTGATTAACCAGAGAAATATTCTGAGTGTAGCATGCAGTATTTACAGCTTCAGCCCAGAAATATGTTGGTAGTTTAGATTCTTTAAGCATTGTCCTTGCAGCTTCAATAAGTGAACTGTTCTTCCTTTCCACTACTCCATTCTGTTGTGGAGTCCTTGCTGCTGAAAACTCATGCAAAATCCCATTTTTCTCATAAAATGCTCTCATGACAGAATTCTTGAAATCAGTTCTATTGTCACTCCTGATTCTTCTAACCTTGAAATCAGGATGATTATTGACTTGCCTTATGTGATTGATGATGATTTCACTAGCCTCGTCTTTAGACTTTAGGAAATATGTCCAAGAGAACTTTGACAAATCATCTAAAATTACTAGGCAAATTCTTTTCCTTGAGATGGACAATACATTGACTGGTCCAAACAAATCCATGTGAAGCAGTTGCAAAGGCTCTTCAATTATTGAATCAAGTTTCTTCCTGAATGATGCTTTAATCTGCTTCCCTTTTTGGCGGGCATCACACAGTCCATCCTTTGAAAACTCCACTAGAGGAATGCCTCTTACCAGTTCTTTCTTTACCAGCTAATTCATGGTCTTGAAGTTTAAGTGGGATAGCTTCTTGTGCCATAGCCAACTTTCATCTTGACTTGCTATACTGAGAAGACAAGTTACAGAATCTGCATTAGATGAGTTGAAATCAGCTTGGTACATATTTTCTTTTCTCACACTAGTGAGAACCACTTTGTTGCTTCTATTATTAGTCACAACACAGGCTTCTGAATTGAAGGTTACTGAATTGCCTTTGTCACAAAGCTGGCTGATACTCAACAGATTATGTTTGAGACCATCCACCAAGGCAACCTCTTCAATGATGACATTATCCATTGAAATCAAGCCATATCCCACAGTATAACCCTTGTTTTCATCTCCAAAAGTAATACTTGGGCCAGCTCTCTCCTTAAACTCTGTGAGCAGGGTAGAATCACCAGTCACGTGTCTTGAACAACCACTATCCAAGTACCAAAGATTCTTTCTATTTCCCTGCACATATCAAAATCAAATCAAGTTGATTTTGGTACCCAATTTTCCTTGGGACCCGCCTTGTTAGCTTTCTTTTTCTTTTTTTTAGGTCTTATTTCATTTGACTTAGGAATTTCAGATTCATCCTTAGTCATTTGAGTTAGGCCTTTGAAACCATTCATTGCAACAGAATTATCATGCATATTATGACTAACAGGGAATGGCATGCTATGGGTAAACATGTTATTCCAGTAAGGTATGCTAAATGGCATTTGTGGCATACTATATGCAGCATAATAAGGATTAGGTGCAAATGGCATATTAGCAAATTGTGCATTCATGTTCTATGTAGACATAGCATTAACAAGAATGGGAGGCATGGTATTCATGATAGGAAATTAAGGTTGCACATATATGGAAGTAGGCATGGCAGATTTGCAATTAACAGACAAATGATTTACACTACCACAATTGACACAGATTTTTCTAGGAGCATATTTATCAGGTGTGTAGTTATTGTATTTTTTAATCCCTACTTTACCATTCCTATTGTTTTTCCTTTTAGTCTCTGTTTTTACCTCAATCTTTTCAAGTCTATCACTTAACTATTTGACAGTCATGTGATCAACATTAGCCTTTTTCCCTTTCTTAACTTGACTCTCCTGAAATAAAGTTCTTGGAAACAGACCCATACTTCTCATTCAGCTTAACTAGTTTGGCTTTGCTAATGGGCTTGCTCACAGCCGACGGATGAGGATTTTCATCATTCGACGGATAACACTTTTTGTTATCCGATGGATAGTCCTCATCATCCGTCGAGTCTACATCTGTTAGCAGTCCATCTACCAAATTAGGTTCTAGTTACTCTTTGTTCTTTTTCCAGGCTTCATCACATAAGGACTCGATTCCTTGAACTTTGGTGATTTGAGCATGGACATCCCTGGATGTTTTTCATGCGTTAATCACCTCTTGTTCACGCTCGAGCTACTTCTTTAAAATTTCTTCCTTTTTCAAGGACTCAGTTAATTCCTCCTTAGCAATCTTACACTCAATTCTTAATTTCTCGAAATCAATAAACTGAGACTCAAGCACATTATTCCTCTCACTTAAAAACAAATTGTTTTCTTTGATTTTAGCATTTTCTTTAGTAAGAGACTTAAGTGTAATACGCAGATGATATAATTCTGTAGACATGTCATTTATTGCATCATTACACTCAGCTTTAGATAAATGTGCAAGGTTTGTGGTAATTACCTGATTGCTTGAGGAACTTATCTCTGTCTCATCAGACTTGGCCATTAGGGCTAGATTGACATAGCTGACATCTTCATCTTCATCCAGACCATCTGCTGCCCAGTCATTTTCTTGTGTAATAAAAGCCCTTTCCTTTTGCTTGAGTAGATCAAAATATTTTTGCTTATAATCCATAGACTCAAACTTTTTCTTACTGGAATCTGACTTCCTACACTCACTGGCAAAATGCCCTGCCAAGCCACATTTGAAACTTTTGAATTTTGACTTATCCACCATGTTTCTATTTGGCTTGGCTGCTCCAAAGTTCTTCTTGAACTTGAGCTTGGCAAATCTCCTGGAAAGAAATGCTAGGTGCTCATCAATGTCCTCCATGTCATCTTGGCTCAATGAATCTTCACTTTCTACTGCAAGCCCCTTGCCCTTGTTCTCACATACCTTTGAAGTTGATTCAACAGCTTCCATCTTTACTTCCTTCTCCTTTTCCAACTCAGCAACTAGTGCAATGGATCCTCCTTTCTTCTTTCCTCTCTCCATCCTTTCATCCTGCTCTATTTCAAGCTCATAAGTTTTTAGGATGCCATATAGTCTCTCCAAAGTAAACTCCTTATAATCTTGTGAGTTTCTTAATGAGACCGTCATTGGTTTCCATTCCTTTGGAAGAGATCTAAGAAATTTTAGATTAAAGTTTTTAGTCTGATAGACCCTTCCATGCAACTTGAGAGCATTTAGTAGTTTTTGAAACCTACTAAAAATGTCAGTGAGTGACTCACTTTCCTCATTATGAAAATGTTCATATTGCTGAATCAAGAGCTGCATCTTATTTTCTCTAACTTGCTCAGTGCCATCACAGATTATCTCTATAGTATCCCAAACTTCCTTGGCAGTTTTGCAGTTAATAATGTTGTCAAACATGTCTGCATCAACTCCATTAAAAAGAATATTCATGGCCTTTTTATCCTTCCTGGCTGGTTCAATGTTAGGATCAGACCATTCATGCCTTGGCTTGGGGACTGATGGCTCGTTTCCTGTTGCAGCTCTCATTGGAACATGAGGACCTCTTTCTATGCAGTCCACTTAGGCCTCATCTTGAGAAAGCATATGAAGATGCATCTTTACCTTCCAATGATGGTAATTATCTTTATCTAGAAAAGGAATCTTGACTCCAACATCCTTCTTGTTCATCTTGCTGAATTGTTTTTATCTTTAAACTCTTTATAAGTTAAGAGCTTGCTCTGATACCAATTGTTAGTCCTTTAACAATATAGCAAGAATTACAGAAGGGGGGTTGAATGGAATTCTTGAACCTTTTTCTTAAAATAAAAATGTTCAAACTCAAATATAAATATAAGTGTATTAATTAGCACAATGCGGAATAAAAACTTAAGTGAACCAAAACACGAGTTAAAAATAAGAGTCTTTAAAAACTTTATGGTGGATTTAAACAATTCCCCCAGAGATATATATTATATCGAGAGAACTCTGTGTGCAAGAATGCTCACAGCTGCTTACAAATATGAACTACTGAGAATAAAGAGAAATGCTAATAATTCTGCTTACAAATGTTTCTCACTTTTGCATCTCAGTTCTTCTTTTCTATTTGCTACTTCTTGGTTTATATATTACCAAGATTACAAAGTCAAAAGACAGGATCATTATAAAAACTATCGGGTCTAATGCTTTGCTACTTTGTTCTCTATTACCCAGTTAATAGACTTCCTCATTCCATTTGCATACACTTCGACGCATGTGACCAGTTGTCACTGTCAACTGATATTTGAATTCTTTATCCGTTGAATACATGATCATCCGTCGACTTTATGATCATCCGTTGATGGCTTCATTAATCATCTGTCGACTGCTATATTAAACATCCGTTGATAGGTATTTGATCATTCGTCGATGGCTTTGTTAATCATCCGTCGGTAGCTATTTTGGCACTTGACTTCAATTCATTTATACAGAATTACAAGACATCATCTATGTACAATTAATCAACCTATTCTGCATATCTAGTTAAAGTCAACATGACTTATATGCTACTACAGAATCTATACAAAGGTGTATATAGAAATGAGCTACAAACTTATTATTACATAAGCTACTCACTCGATGGATAATAAGTCATCATCCGTCGGGACTATAATGAGTTATCCATCGGGACTATAATTCTTATCAGTCGAGTGCTACATTATTTCACTAAGTAAAATCTACTTAGGTGTTTTGTTCATGAAATCATCAAGTACACAACATATGCACAACAAATACTCCCTCCGTCCCAATTTATTTGTCCTGTTTGATTTTTTGTGGTCAAATTGATTCAACTTTGACCGTAAATTAAACATTAATCTTTTATTATTTTTAAAAACCGAAGAATATGTATTAAAGTAGATTACGTGTACTTTTTAATGATATAATTTTTATAATTTTTTATTATTATATACTATATGAAATTTTAAGTCAAAATTTGGTCAATTTGACCGAAAAAAGTCAAATATGACAGATAAATTGGGACGGAGAGAGTGGATAAGAAACACTGTCTAATAAACATTATTCTTAATTAACCAAGGTAATAGATATAATAGGTTCTTAATTTTCCGTCTTGACCAATTCTATACCTAAAAAGGTAATAGATATAATAGGTACTTGTTCCAGTTTCAAACATATGACAACTTATATAGCGTTAAACTTGATATTGATATCATAGTTGATTCCGTAGTCTAATTTATTTTGGTTTAGATTGTGCATTCTTATACTTGGTCCTCACCATACTGGAAGTGACGACTCAAGGAAGTAGTAAATGGTGTGGCTGGAAAATCACCGTTGATAACAAGAGAATATATTTCCTTCCGCATAATAAGTTTTATAACCTTTTAACTCAAGAGGCCAAAATGGTACACATGAACTAGGGTGAAATTGTGGATAGGTGCAAGATCTTAACAACCCATTTTTTAGTGATGCACCAATATGATTAAATTATATACATTATGTATTTTCCCCTGCTATGGTCTTGAGTTGTTGTAATGAATTTATATGGGGATGCTTGAATTTTTTTACGGAGTCTTAGCATATAGTGATTGTCGATATTTAGGCATAATGCTACTAATCTTTTCTTGTACTTTAATAAAATGAAAAGCCAAGGATTGATATTTTTGAGAATTTTGATTCGTAAAGATTTTGACTTTTTTTTGGATAAATAGTAAACGTTGATTGAGTTGATTATTATAGATGATGACGGTATTGTACAATCTGTTTGTGAGCAGGCTTTGTTTGGTATAATAAAATATATTGCGGTTTTGAGACAGAATGGTAATTCTCATCAACAAAGTCTACAGGTTCGTTTTTTGTTGTCTCATTGCTTTTAATGTGTATGGAAATGTTAGAGGAGATTTTAATGTTGTCGGTTTATTAAATATTATTGGGTGAATAAAGTGGAGAGAGATTATTATGTATTTGGTAGAGGATGATTTGCCTCAAACTATTTGTTCCTTTTTTAGGAGGCCATAAATGCAGGGAAGGGACGCTTTGGTCGTTATATCTGATGCTGGAAAGCTCTCAAGTCTTACATTTTGCAGTCAAATGCATAGGTCTCTCTCTCTCACACACAGGGACATTATAACTATTATGGTTCCCTTTTTTGAAATACACTAAAAAGCTTTGTGTACCTGTTTTATCTTTTGAGTCGATAGATTTAGTCATATTTATGTTGTTAATTTAGGTTTCCCCCATCACAAATTCAACTCTCAAGTCCTGGAAACTTGAGGCATCAAATTTTTAGGATGGTGACTATAATTTCCAAGTAAGTTACTGTAGTTAATTTAAGCACATATCTTTATTTTTAGAGTGGACTATCAGGGTAAGTATTTGTTTCCTATATGTAACTTGGGTTTTACTAGACATAATTTCTGAAGGAGTAGAGTATCTCTTAGAATATATTTTTATATATTCGAAAAAGCTTTTTAGTTCTATAATATTATGATATTCGTTTATCATAGCAATATTGAAAGTATGCAATATATACGTATTGAATATTGATATAAAATGTTCTGTTGAGCAAGATTAAAGTTGTATGTATAACTCAACAATACTGGTTTGAATAACTCAACATAGAACAAGGACTTTGAAATAATCTATGTTCCACTAGGATCAGTACAAATTGTTTAATTGGGTATATGCAAAAAAGTTTTGTTAGTTGCAGTGAAGAAGACATCAACAATGATCTGTATGAAGTTCATTAATATGTTCAGGCATCGGAGGAATAAGGTTGGAGTCATTCGAAGCAGTTATCGTAATCAGTGTGAAAACCTCAAGGATTCCTAGTGTAGTTGGTTATTTGGTAGAAGACTTAACAGTGGTTTATACGGGTATAATACGAAGGCCTGAGAGCGGAACTAGTCGTCTTTGAACCAGACCCATGCACGAGACGTCAGTGATCCGTGATAGGAAATGGGGTATTATTTTTAGTAACACTGTTAAGTGGTTTTTGTACTCGAGGAGTCTGGAAATATATTGAGGTACAAATCCTAGAGATTAGAAGGCATGTAGTTACAGAGGAGTACAACTCGAGGGTTTAAAGAATTTATTTTATAATCAATCACTGATTTTTATTAAATGAATAAATGGAAAATTAATCATTTATTTATTTAAATGTTGATTTTTATTAAATAAAAAAATAAATTTCAAAACATTAATTTATTTAATTTAATATCAATATTTAATTTTGGAAAAAAAAAACTAATGTCTGAAGTTTAAATAGATAAATAAATAAAATCTTGATTTTATTTATTTATTTATTTTACTTCAAATTATTTTTTTCTTCCAGCCCAGTTATTTAAAAACAAAGACAGTTCGGTAATTCGTTTAACAAAGAATTTAGTTGTACTCTTATTCACAAAATGGCAGCCTAGTGGTTTGTTCGATTGCTTATTTCTGTGGGACCAAAAAGAAGCTAAATAAATCAAAGAACAAGAATCTGGCAGGTACGGGGGTCTTTCTGTTCGGCAACTTCTCCCTTCGCGCGTGAAGTGCACGACTGGCGACCCCCTTTATTTTATTTCGCGCATGACGCGCACTTCCATCTCATGCATGATTTTGTTCAACAAAGAAAGAAATCACCTGGTTTGTTTATTTCATTTATACAACACAGAATGTAATCTTCTACCTGGTCACCACAGGATTTATGCATGCAAATATTTTCTTCTACTGCTACATGAGTCGCCATGGGAAGAAGTGTTCAAGGAAAAATCGGCGCTCTAATCACACTAGATCGCCAGGGAATATTATTCCAAGTGCTACTTTCCTCTTGGTCGCCATACAAATTATTCTTGCGAGATGTACAATTTTAAATGTGTGGACATGGTTAAGCCAAATTTTTAGTCCTTATGTCTCCTACAATTCTACCTTCTACAACACAAAAAGAATTGCAGCAGATTAAAAACACTTCTTAGCAAACACTCTAAAAACTCTCTGCAGAATTTTTCTTGGAGAGTTGGTTGATTTTATTTACTAAAATTAAGAAGAGAAGTGCTGCCCAATTTAATTCACACCTCATTAAAGTCTTACAATTTTTTACACTCATTATTTGTAGCCTCCTTGTATGTATTGATTATATTTGGATCAAGAAGCTACAGATTTTTAGAGTGATAAAAAGAACCCAAGATTGGTAGCCATTGTATTGGTTCTTTTTATATTTTTTGCTCCGAATCTTTGTATTTGGAATTGTAAGCAAACCTAAGGGTATTTATACTTTTGAATAAAAAGAATATTTACCCAGAACCTCGTTGTGTGTTTATTTCATTTTAATTTTGATATTCCACTGTAATTAATTTTATAAAACAAAGAACATACATTCACCCCCATCTGTATATACATTTGGACCTAACAATTGGTATCAGAGCTTGTTGATCGAAATACAGATCTGATTCGTTAGACTAACAAGATTTATTGTTGATTTTGGTTATACGGAGTCTGGGAGTGCTTTCGGTGTGTGGATCTGAATTGAATTTATTGGTTTTGACTTGACTGGTTTGGTATTGTTGACTGACTGGGTTATCGTATTTCGAGTTGGGTTATTGCGAATTTTTCTCAGATCTGAAAAGATGAGTTCTCAGAAAGTTAGTAGTACCAAGGTTCCTCAGTTTGATAAATCGAGATATAATCTATGGAAAAAGAAAATGCTATTGTATATTCGGGTGTCGAATTCAGAGTATATGAGAGTGTTGAGAGAAGGACGACATGTGCCGATGAAGGATTATCTGGAGTTACCTCATATGAGAATGTCATGTCCTGAAGCTGAATGGAGTGCACGTGATAAAGAACTGATAGCTCTAGATGAAGGCCTACAGCTTATTTTGGTGGATTTGATGGATGATAACATGAGTCACCAAATTATGGTTTGTGAGAGTGCAAGGCACATGTGGGAAACCATAGAACTGCTTATGGAAGAAACTGAAGATGTCAGGCAGAATCGATTGGACATCTGGACATCTGGAGAAAGTATTACTCAAGTCTTTGAAAGAGTGAACAAGCTGTTAATTGAACTAAGTATTCATGACAAGACTTATCCTTAGAGAGAAGTCAACAGGAAGTTTATGCTAGTCCTACCTCACCACTTAGAGAACAAGGCTTCATTTGTTCGTGAGCGTGTTGACTTTGAAACCATGACACTTTAGAAATTGTATGGTAAGCTGAAGACTTATGAAATAGAGCAAGAACAAAGGAAGATTATCTATGGTGGTGGCACAGTTGATAACAAGAATGCTGAACTACTCAAGATAACTGTTGTTGTAGCCAGTGGAATCAAAGAGCTTGACAATACTGCTGAAAAGCCTAAGTCTTAAGCTGAAACGCTCTTTGAAGCTGAGATGGATGATGGAAACCTCTCTGGGAATCCAAGTGATTACTACACCACTGAGGAGCTGCAAAGCATGGAAGATCCTACTATGGCCAACTTAGCTGGGATGTTCAGTAACATCAGGTTTAGGAGGAAACAAGGCTTTAGGGGTTCTGGAAGCAGCAACTGTGGTCAAAGGTCAAGTTCATCTTCTGGATCAGGTTACAAGATATGGATGGTTGATAGAAGCAAGTTCAGATGCTATAACTGTGATGAGGTTGGGCACTTTGCCATTGAATGTAGGAAGCCTCAACAAACAAGGGATAAAGGAAAAGCTTATCAGAAGAAGGACTCAGGTAGCTCAAGGAAGTATCTAGTAAAATCTTACATAGCTTAGGGGAAGAGCTGGGATGAATGATGATAAAGAAGAGCAATATGGAAATCTTGCATTGATGGCAAAATCTTCTTCTCAGGTAACATTTCTAACTATTCGTGCTTTACCTCCAGATAACTTGTGTGAGAATGAACACTTTGTCGCCTTCAGGAAGACTGTCCTAGTGTATGGAAATGTTGTTTCTCATCACTATCTTAAGGCACGATGCAATACAAATGAATGCATTGAACAATATGATACCGTAAAAAAAGTGTATGGAAACGTTAGTACTACACTAAGATGTACTCTGCTTGATGTCGAAGACCTTAAAGTAGAACTAAAGAAAGTTAAAGATGAAAATGATAAGTTAGTTCTATATAGGGTCAGTGTTGAGAATCTTAAGCAAACCAATAGATATTTAGAGCTTAAGATTACTAAGCACCTTGAGATAGGGGAAGAGCTTAAAAACAAGAATACAGAATTAGAAACTAAATTGCATGCTTTTACTGATTCTACAAATCTTGCTAAGAAGCTCATAGCTGATCAAGTAGTAGGTGGAAAAGTTAGGATAGGCTTAGACTACGACGAACTTAGAAAAGCTTCTAAGAAACGAGTAGTTGAAAATGAGCCAGTAGAGAAAGTTGTTGATCCTCCTAGTACACCTCGTGTTCTTAAAGAAGCTAAGAAGCCTCTATTTAAGAAAGATACGGTTGAGCCCTTTGATGAAGATAATCTTTATATTCATCATGAGATGCTTGTTGAGGATCTTGAGCTCTCAAAGAGACAAAATGCAAAGAAGCCTATGCCTGTTGCTAGTGATTCTGACTTATCTTTTACCGGACTAGGTTTTACTTCCAAGAATCAGAAGAATAGAAGTAGAAATGGCAGGATAGGTGTTACGATCGGCATTTTATGTAATATTATTTGTGGACTTGGTATAATATTAGAGCCAAATGCAAATATACTTAATGATTATACGTTTGTGTGAATGAAAATTCTGCATTATAAATTTGCTTTATGTAGAATATGAATTTTCAAAGCAAAAGTTTATTTATTTCCCTTATTTTTGATTTATAAGGAATATTCTAAACCTTGGAGAAATTTTCTTTTAAAAGTTATTTCGTTCACAAATTTCAAAAGTGATTTTATAAAATTTCTAAAAATCCAAGTTATTTTATGGTATAAATTTTATAATTTTTGAACTTGTATTTTATTTTATAAAAATAAATCTTTAAAAATTTATTTGTTATAATTAGAAAATTACATGGAAGCCCTTGCATGCAAATCACTCTTCTATTTTACCAAAGGGCAAAGGAGACCTTTCCAACCCCACTAAATCATTTGTTGTTAACCAAATTACCACACTAACCTTGCATACAAAATGCCCTAACTTTAGCTAGAGGTCATTCTTGTACATTCTCATTTTCACTCATTTTATTTATCAAACAAAAGCATAAAACTAAAAACAAAGTAGGAGAAGTCATTTCATTCACTCCACACTCCAACACACCTCTTTTTTTTTCTCTCCTCCTCCTCCCTCCCTTGCTCTCGGCCGAACCCCCATTTCCCCCACTCCCTTCCATTTTCCACCCCATTTCTCATCTTCCCTAGTGTAATTCTTCCACCTACATTCATTTTATATACTTCCCAAGAGTTTTGTGATTTGGGAGATGAAGTTTCATGGTTGCATGTATAACTTTTGTGTGATCTCCAAAGAGAAACTCTTGATTCTTGTGAATTTAAGAGCTCTCTATGAGATACATTTTATATATGTGTTAATTAAGTGTTTTATGGAGAAACCATGATTTAAAAACCTTTGCATGCTACTTAAATTTCATTATATAATCATGTTTAGCCATGCATGCTAGTTTTAAGATGTTAATATGATGATCAACCATGTTGTGCATGCTACTCTTTTCAAAATCATGTTTTTATGTCTAAAAATCTATAAATTCAAAATATTTTACTTGATATAGATTATTTCCATGATATATTTCTTATTAATAGATAAGAGAAGATATATTTCATGATTATTAAGGAAGAGTAATAGGTATAAGTCAAATTTGCAAGAATTTAAACTTTATGCCTTAGCCGGAATCTTGTTAAGTGTTTTCCATGAGTTGCATGTTATATTTTTTATTTGCATGTTGATGTTCTTGGGCATGGATGATCTCCCCTTCTGTTGAGGCAATATTTTAGGATGTTGATGCACTAGGTTTGCTTTAGTAAAGGTTGGATGCTTGGTTAATAAGTGGGAGTCAAGGTGGAAAGGGATTAGTTAGTGTTTGCATTTTTCCAGATTTGATGCACTAGTTCATGGGGAAGTTTTGAATGAGCATTTGTTGTGCACTTTGAGTCCCAAGCCACCAGAAGCTAGAACTAGGAGTATATAAAAGGTTTTAGGTGTTTTCTGGATGTTTGTAAGTCGTTTGATTAGGTGCACGAGTGAAATCACAAAATCTGTCCAGCAGGGGACAGTTTTGTTGCAACTTAGAAATAGGGAGTTTTGACCATGTCATAGGTAGGCCCTCATTAGGCCCTGTTGGGCCTTAGTTAGAGGGGGTGTCAGAGGAGTTTTTCCAGCCATAGTTCATAGGATTTGAGTTATAATCATGTGTCACAAGTTAGTTCAAGTCAGGGCATTTTCTACCCAGAAAAACAGGGGAACCATGGACTTTAAGCTTACGCCAGGGAGGCCCAAGCTAGGAACTTGAGCCACATCAAGTTTGGGAGTTGCCTTATGATCATAAGAGTCTAGTGTAGAAGTTTTGGAGGTAAACTTGAGTGTAAGAGTGTCTAATGCACTCAAGAAACCATAGATGTCATTCTGAAATTTACCTTAGTAAGCACCTTCACTTACCACATAGTTTTGGAGCACTTATGAGTGAGACCTAGGTTGACCACTATAGTTTCAAGATAGAATAAAGCCAGTAGCGTGAAAAGCCCAAGTGAGGGTCAATGGGTTTTGGATGGTTTAGTGAAGGCACATCGAGTTAGGAGACCAAAGTTGGAGACTTTGTCTAGTTTAGCGATCAAGTGACTTAGTTGTGGATCGAGATCATCCAAGCCTAGTGTTGCATTATGGTGTGTGTGATTTAATTTGGTATTAAAATATGATATGTGAGTATATGTGGCTATGTGTACTATTGTATTTATAAGGTGATTATAAATTGCGTGCATATAGGCCTAAGTGCCATTTGTGTTTAATTTCGGGTTGTAAATAAGTTGAGTTGGTGAGAATATATTATAATTGAGGTTATTATTATTTATGTAGGATCTAGAGACGAGTGTAAACTTGCCATAAAGGTCGAGTAAAGCTTCCAGTTGCTCCTACTTGTCCGTCCAGTCTAGTCCAGCCTTTCTCAAGGCAAGTGTCCTTCCCTTGTAAACTTATATTGTGCAAGTGATTCAACCTACCTTCCAGTTTACACTGCGGATGTGTGATAGCTAATTCTTATATATATATGATGCGAGTATTCTGATTTATCTTGTCAAACCTGGACCAAGTGATTCTCAAATCTACCTTCGTATTATATAGAAATTCCATGAACCCTCAAGTACATATTGCAAGTAGATCAAAAGTCGTATCATGCTAGTATATCAAAGTAATTGGAATGCCATGATAAAATAAAGATTTGTTATAATACTTGACTGATCCTCTTGATTAACATGCTATTAATTCCTGAGAAATCTAGATATCTCACCCTGATGCTTGAACCCCAATAGAAACTATACCTTGATACTTAAAAGCCAAATATTCTTTAGAGTTGTTCACGATTGTTTGATAACCCTATCCTTACCCTAAAGTTTGACATCTTGATATACCTTAAGCTAATGATCACTTTCTTTATATCTTAACACCTCTAGTATACTTGTAACCAAGGATGCTTATCTTCTTGATGTTCTAATACCTATACCTTGTCTAAAACCATTATTTTAAGCCTAGTTTGGCATTACTCCTTATTATCCAAAAACCCTACTAAATCTCCTTGTCAAAATTCTTGTAAATGGAAACCTTTCAATTTCCCTGAAAGAGTGAAGTCTAGTGGATCTTGGCCCTAAGATTTAGTGAACATAATTTCAGTGTTTCAAGTCAAACTTCAATCCCTTGATAAAAATGTATATTGTTTAAGAGATTTTATTATCAATCGGCATCAGTTTTTGAAATGATTAAAATGTGGATTTTCAGTCCCAAAGGGGGATAAATGTTTTCTTTGAATAGTGGATCTGGACTGAGACGCGAGTCCTTTCCACACTTATATTGTAGGCTTAAAAGTTGCCTAGGGATCCCATTAATATTTTAGAACCCAGCAAGCTTCGGGATTACTTTGCGGCTGATCACCGGCTATAATCCGTAGCGTCATAAAATGATTTTGATTTTGAAAATGTTTTGATTCAAGCAAATGATGCCATCACCAAAAATTTCATCTCTTGTTATTATTAGTTATATCTTCGCATTGTCATTCTTTAATATATATCTCGATTTATGTTTTGTATCGTATTGTTTAGCACTTGTTGAGCATTTGGCTCACTCCTTGCTTTAACCCTGATATTACAGCTAGCAGCTACGGTTAGATTCAAGCAGATAGCACGTAAGACTTGTGATGCCGATGCGTATATCCGAGCTCAGGTAAAATAAGAGATAGTTTTGTGTGAGGACTCGATATTAAAACTAGTTGTAATAGATGGTAGTGTTGGGCTGTTCCAAACCCTAAACTGTAAGATCTTGGATTCGGTTATATTTACTTTCTTTTAAATATTGTAATAGTTATATATTATGTATTGTTAAGTTGGGGGTGTGACAGGTTTTGGTATCAGAGCTACGGTTTAGAGTCCTTGGACAGCCCAAATAGGGTATAGGATGTATGTATAGGTTATAGATAATATGCGAGAGAGAGTGGGATTAAGTAAATTTATTATTAATACCCCTCTTATTGGTTTGTCAGCAAAGGGCGCACTCCTCCTCATCCTCTGGGTCGGACGACACTATTGCTTTCTCCGTGTATGCTGAGTTGAGGCGTGAATTTGACATGCTTCAGGGCAAGTACGACCGAATGATAGACCGATTGAAGAACATGTATCCAGACAGCCGAAACTATGAAGGGAAGCCTAAGGAGCAGATGACTGCGAGACTTGAGACTTTGGTTTAGTACGTCAACACTAAGCTTGAGGAGATGTCATCGCAACGAGACCGTACCAGCTAGTATATCATCCAGATGGTGGCGGATGTGCTCCAGAGTATTGTGAAAACGCTTCGAGAGGAGAAGACTACCAAGCCCCGTTCCGATATAGTGGAGCCTTAATTCTTTCCATTATCCACCTTTCATGTTGTTGTATTATCGGACTTCGTAGAATTCCCAGTTGTTTCCTTTAAATAAGCATGTTATTCCTAGAATCAGACTCTATCCTGATCTTGATGTATTGTGACCTTTAGATTTCAGTTATTATGCACTATCGTTTCATTTGCTTTCAATTGTTATCTTACGCCTTTATATTCATCACCATATTTGTTTAATTTGAAACTTGACATCAAATGTAAATAAGAATACCATGCGATACCCTCGAATTATTTCATTATTCATACCTGTTTTGACACAACTCTTATTTCAGATCATGCCACCTAAAAAAAGAACCCAACAACCACATCTACCACAGATCCAAATATTCTTCGATTACTGGAAACCTTACAACAGAAAACCAACGCTATAGCTCAACAACAAATAACTCTTCAACAACGATTTGAAAACCAAGATAACCGTGAACCACACCGACCACCTGATCCACCAGTACCACCTCGACAAGTTGTTACTTTCAAGGCCTTTCAGAATGTGAACCCACCTGTATTTCATGATACCACTGATCCAATAATAGCTAACATATGGATTAAGGAAATGGAAAGGGCTTTTGAGTTAGTACAGTTAGGGGAGGATCAGAAGACACCATATGCTACTTACTTCTTGAAGGGCGAAGTCATCTATTGGTGGGAATCAGTAAAAGCTATGGGAGCAAATCAGCAAGTTTCTTGGGAAAGATTTAAGAAGTTATTCCTGGAAAAGTATTACCCTAAGTACATGCAGAATCAGATAGAGCTTAAATTTCTTTAATTGAAGCAAGGGAATATGTCTGTACTGGAGTATGAGAAGAAGTTCACACAGTTGTCAAGGTTTGTGACAAAGTATACCAGCAGTGAGGAGGAAAAAGCAAAGAGATTTCAACAAGGATTAGAGCCTTGGATCAGAGATAGAGTGGCTATGTTTGAGCTTGATACTTATGCAGGAGTAGTACAGAAAGCTGCTCTGATTGAGAACAATGGGATGCCGTCAAGAAAGAAAAGGGATAATAAGAAGAGAAAGGTTCCATTTTATGGAGAAAAGTCTGAAGCTGGAAATTCACAAGATCGGAATGTAAAGAGGATTGGATTCCATAAGGGCGAAAATATTCAAAAGAAGGGAAATTTGAGCAAAAGACAAGAATCAAAGGGGAACAACCAGACAAGCCAAGGATAAGTTGGAGAAAACAGATTTCAGAGACTGGAATGCAAACATTGTGGAAGAAGGCACCCCGGAGTGTATAATAAGCTGAGCATGACATGTTATAGGTGCAACCAGAAGGGACATTTGGCAAACGAATGTAAGATGCCGAAGCCAGGAGTTACATGTTACAAGTGTGGAAAGACTGGACATATAGCTAGGAAGTGCAAGACAACTGGATCAGTCAAAGCTCTAATGAATGTGGCAAGTACCAGTGCAAGCGTGCCAGCCGAGGTATTGGCATTACCTCCACCACCTACAACAACTCCGCAAGCAACAGCAAGGACATTCGATTTGAAAATGAAGGATGCTGTTCAGAACTTTGAGGTGATAGCAGCTACACTTTTACTAAATAATGTCGAAGCTAAAGTATTGATTGATTCGGGAGCAATGAGATCTTTCATATCAAAAACTTTTGTTGATAAACTTCAATGTGATAAAATGATTATGAACGAGGTAGTAAATGTGGTAATTGCGAACCAAGAGAAGATTCATGTGAGTCAACTCTGTCCAAAGTATGAGATTGATATTTTGGGGTATAAGTTTTCATCCGACTTGATACTCTTCAAGTTGGGGGAGTTCGATATAATTTTAGGTATGGATTGGTTAGGGAAGAATAATGCCCAGATTAATTGTAAGTACAAGAAAGTGTATTTAAAGACGAAGAGTGGAGAGAAGGTAGTATTTAAGGGACAGAGGCAAGAGCAACTATTTCTTACAATCGTTCAGGCTAAGAAGTTACTTAGAAAAGGTTGTGAGTCATTCCTAGCTTATGTAGTAGATTCAGAAAAGGGCAACCCCAGCATAGAAGATATTCCCGTAGTTAACGAATTCCCAGATGTGTTTCCAGACGAACTACCAGGCCTACCGCCAGATCGACAAATCGAGTTCGAGATCAACCTTGCTCCGGGCACATAACCAGTTTCGAAGGCCCCATATAGGATGGCACCAGCAGAAATGAAAGAGTCGGCGAGACAGCTACTAGAATTGTTGGATAAAGGAGTGATACGGCCAAGTACGTCGCCATGGGGAGCACCTGTTCTGTTTGTAAAGAAGAAAGATGGAAGTATGCGGCTATGTATAGATTATCGGGAGTTGAATAAGGTGACGATTAAGAACCGCTACCCGCTACCAAGAATAGATGACCTATTTGATCAGCTGAAAGGAGCAAAGTGCTTTTCAAAGATTGACTTGAGATCAGGATACCATCAATTAAATATCAAAGAAGAAGATATTCCCAAGACAGCATTCAGGACCAGATATGGACATTATAAATTCTTAGTAATGCCTTTTGGATTGACTAATGCCCCAGCAGCATTTATGGATCTGATGAATCGGGTATTTAAAAAGTATTTGGACAAGTTCGTAGTGGTATTCATTGATGACATCCTTATTTATTCAAAATCGGAAGAAGAATATAAGCAGCATCTATGGATAGCATTGGAGATACTCCGACAAGAGAAGTTGTACGCCAAGTTTTCTAAATGTGAGTTTTGGTTAAGGGAAGTACAATTTTTGGGACACGTCATTGGAGATGAAAGAGTTAAAGTAGATCCGGCAAAGATTGAGGCGATTATGAGTTGGGAGAGGCTAAAGACACCTACGGAAGTGTGAAGTTTTCTAGGATTGGCAGGGTATTATAGAAGGTTTGTCAAGGATTTTTTGAAAATTGCCATGCCATTGACTAAGTTAACCAGGAAGAATCAGAAGTTCGAATGGAATGCAGAATGTGAGGATAGCTTTCGAGAGTTGAAAAAGGGATTGGTAACAGCTCCGGTGTTAGTAATACCAGACGACCAAGGAAACTTTGTGATTTTTAGTGATGCTTCACATAAAGGATTGGGCTGTGTGCTAATGCAACACAGTAAGGTGATCGCGTATGCGTCAAGACAGTTAAAACCGCATGAGTTGAAGTACCCGACGCATAACTTGGAACTAGCCGCCATAGTGTTCGCACTTAAGATTTGGAGACATTACCTCTACGGGGAAAAGTGTGAAATCTACACGGATCACAAGAGTTTAAAGTATATTTTCACTCATAAGGAGCTCAATATGAGGCAAAGGAGATGGTTGGAATTGATTAAGGACTATGATTGCTCGATAAATTATCATCCTGGAAAGGCGAACGTTGTAGCCGATGCCTTGAGTAGGAAGGAAAGATTGAATATGATAGCAACACCAAAAGAATTTTCTGAAGAGATTAAGAAATTTGGATTGGAACTTTGTGATTGTGGAATAGTTGTAGAAGTTTTTCGTACAATGACTTTTCAGCCAACACTAGTGGAAAAGATAAGGAAATGTCAGGAAGAAGTAATGGAGAAAGAGAAGAATCATCTAACTGGAGAAGAGATTGGTACTCAAAAGGATGAGCAAGGTATACTAAGGTTTTCCTCAAGAATTTGGATTCCTCATGTACCTGAATTGAAGAATGAGATTTTGCAAGAAGCCCACAATTCAAGATTTTCAATCCATCCGGGAAGCACCAAGATGTATCGGGACTTGAAGCAAAACTTTTGGTGGCCAAATATGAAGCGAGAGGTGGCAGAATGGGTTGCAAAGTGTTATACTTGTCAGAAAGTGAAGGCAGAACATCAACGACCAAGCAGATTAATTCAGCCCCTAAAGATTCCAGAATGGAAATGGGAAAATATTGCTATGGACTTTATAGTGTGACTACCGCGAATGAAATCCGGACATGACGCTATATGGGTTATAGTTGATCGCCTTACGAAGTCGGCGCATTTCCTTCCAATTAATGAGAAGTCGTCATTGGACAGATTGGTTCATCTGTATGTGCGTGAAATCGTACTAAGACATGGAGTACCCGTATCGATAGTTTCAGACAGAGATCCCTGATTTAACTCGAGATTCTGGAAGCAATTTCAAGTGAGTCTTGGCACGAAGTTGAACATGAGTACGGCGTATCACCCGCAGACTGATGGTCAGAGCGAAAGGACAATTTAAACAATCGAAGACATGTTGCGCAGTTGTGCAATCGATTTTGCAGGAAGTTGGGACGACCACTTGCCATTAGTAGAATTCTCTTATAAGAACAGTTATCACTCCAGTATTGGCATGCCACCATACGAAGCTTTATACGGACGGAAATGTAGATCACCGACAAGCTTTATACGGACGGAAAGATTCTAGGCTCGGAATTGGTACAACAGTTGCATGAGACAGTCAAGTTAATTCAGAAAAGGTTGCTTGCTGCTCAAGATAGAAAGAGAAAGTATGCGGATACAGTACATAAGGATGTTAGATTCCAAGTAGGCAAAGCCGTTTTGCTGAAGGTGTCACCAAGGAAAGGGTTGTCTAGATTTGGCAAGAAAGGGAAGTTAGCACCTAGATATATAGGTCCTTTTGAAATTTTGAGTCAAGTGGGGAAGGTGGCCTACGAGTTAGCCTTACAACCTCAGTATCAGCATGTGCATAATGTGTTCCATGTGTCATTGCTTAAGAAGTACAATCCTGATGCCAACCACGTGATAGAATATGAACCTGTAGAAATTCAGGCAGACCTGTCATTTATGGAGCAACCTGTCAAATTACTCGATTGGCAAGTAAAGAGTCTTAGAAATAAGTAGCTAAAGTTAGTGAAAGTACTTTGCATGAAACCCAAGGTTGAAGAATTAACTTGGGTGTTAGAGTCTGATATGCGTTCCCGGTATCCTTATCTGTTCTCTTAGATTCTGGGGACAGAATCCCTTAAGGGGGAGAGGATGTTACGACCGGCATTTTATGTAATATTATTTGTGGACTTGGTATAATATTAGAGCCGAATGCAAATATACTTAATGATTGTACGTTTGTGTGAATGAAAATTCTGCATTATAAATTTGCTTTATGTAGAATATGATTTTTCAAAGCAAAAGTTTATTTATTTCCCTTATTTTTGATTTATAAGGAATATTCTAAACCTTGGAGAAATTTTCTTTTAAAAGTTATTTCGTTCACAAATTTCAAAAGTAATTTTATAAAATTTCTAAAAATCCAAGTTATTTTATGGTATAAATTTTATAATTTTTGAACTTGTATTTTATTTTATAAAAATAAATCTTTAAAAATTTATTTGTTATAATTAGAAAATTACATGGAAGCCCTTGCATGCAAATCACTCTTCTATTCTACCAAAGGGCAAAGGAGACCTTTCCAACCCCACTAAATCATTTGTTGTTAACCAAATTACCACACTAACCTTGCATAAAAAATGGCCTAACTTTAGCTAGAGGTCATTCTTGTACATTCTCATTTCCACTCATTTTATTTATCAAACAAAAGCATAAAACCAAAAACAAAGTGGGAGAAGTCATTTCATTCACTCCACACTCCAACACACCTCATTTTTTTTCTCTCCTCCTCCTCCCTCCCTTGCTCTCGGCTGAACCCCCATTTCCCCTACTCCCTTCCATTTTCCACCCCATTTCTCATCTTCCCTAGTGTAATTCTTCCACCTGCATTCATTTTATATACTTCGCAAGAGTTTTGTGATTTGGGAGATGAAGTTTCATGGTTGCATGTATAGTTTTTGTGTGAATTCCAAAGAGAAACTCTTGATTCTTGTGAATTCAAGAGCTCTCTATGAGATATATTTTATATATGTGTTATTAAGTATTTTATGGAGAAACCATGATTTAAAAACCTTTGAATTCTACTTAAATTTCATTATATAATCATGTTTATCCATGCATGCTAGTTTTAAGATGTTAATATGATGATCAACCATGTTGTGCATGCTACTCTTTTCAAAATAATGTTTTTATGTTTAAAAATCTATAAATTCGAAATATTGTACGTGATATAGATTGTTTCCATGATATATTTCTTATTAATAGATAAAAGAAGATATATTTCATGATTATTAAGGAAGAGTAATAGGTATAAGTCGAATTTGTAAGAATTTAAACTTTATGACTTAGTCGGAATCTTGTTAAGTGTTTTCTATGAGTTGCATGTTATATTTTTTATTTGCATGTTGATGTTCTTGGGCATGGATGATCTCCCCTCCTGTTGAGGCACTATTTTAGGATGTTGATGCACTAGGTTTGCTTTAGTAAAGGTTGGATGCTTGGTTAATAAGTGGGAGTCAAGGTGGAAAGGGATTAGTTAGTGTTTGCATTTTTCCAGATTTGATGCACTAGTTTATGGGGAAGTTTTGAATGAGCATTTGTTGTGCAGTTTGAGGCCCAAGCCACCAGAAGCTAGCACTAGGATTATATAAAAGGTTTTAGGTGTTTGTTGGATGTTTGTAAGTCGTTTGATTAGGTGCACGAGTGAAATCACAAAATCTGTCCAGCAGGGGACAATTTTGTTGCAACTTAGAAATAGGGAGTTTTGACCATGTCATAGGTAGGCCCTCATTAGGCCCTGTTGGGCCTTAGTTAGAGGGGGTGTCAGAGGATTTTTTCCAGCCATAGTTCATAGGATTTGAGTTATAATCATGTGTCACAAGTTAGTTCAAGTCAGGGCATTTTCTGCCCATAAAAACAGGGGAACCATGGACTTTAAGCTTAGGCCAGGGAGGCCCAAGCTAGGCACTTGAGCCACATCAAGTTTGGGAGTTGCCTTATGATCATAAGAGTCTAATGTAGAAGTTTTGGAGGTAAACTTGTAGTGTAAGAGTGTCTACTGCACTCAAGAAACCATAGATGTCATGATGAAATTTACCTTAGTAAGCACCTTCACTTACCACATAGTTTTGGAGCACTAATGAGTGAGACCTAGGTTGACCATTATAGTTTCAAGATAGCATAAATCCAGTAGCGTGAAAGGCCCAAGTGAGGGTCAATGGGTTTTGTATGGTTTAGTAAAGGCACATCGAGTTAGGAGACCAAAGTTAGAGACTTTGTCTAGTTTAGCGATCAAGTGACTTAGTTGTGGATCGAGATCATCCAATCCTTGTGTTGCATTATGGTGTGTGTGATATTATTTGGTATTAAAATATGATATGTGAGTATATGTGGCTATGTGTACTATTGTATTTATAAGGTGATTATAAATTGCGTGCATATAGGCCTAAGTGCCATTTGTGTTTAATTTCGGGTTGTAAATAAGTTGAGTTGGTGAGAATATATTATAATGAGGTTATTATTATTTATGTAGGATCTCGAGACGAGGGTAAACTTTCCATAAAGGTCGAGTAAAGCTTCCAGTTGCTCCTACTTTCCAGTCTAGTCTAGTCCAGCCTTTCTCAAGGCAAGTGTCCTTCCCTTGTAAACTTATATTGTGCAAGTGATTCAACCTACCTTCCAGTTTACACTGCGGATGTGTGATAGCTAATTCTTAAATATATATAATGCGAGTATTCTGATTTATCTTGTCATACCTGGACCAAGTGATTCTCAAATCTACCTTCGTATTATATAGAAATGCCATGAACCCTCAAGTACATATTGCAAGTAGATCAAAAGTCGTATCATACTGGTATATCAAAGTAATTGGAATGCCATGATAAAATAAAGATTTGTTATAATACTTGATTGATCCTCTTGATTAACATGCTATTGATTCCTGAGAAATCTTGATATCTCACCCTGATCCTTGAAGCCCAATAGAAACTATACCTTGATACTTAAAATCCAGATATTCTTCAAAGTTGTTCACGATTGTTTGATAACCCTATCCTTACCCTAAAGTTTGACATCCTGATATACCTTAAGCTAATGATCACTTTCTTTATACCTTAACACCTCTAGTATACTTGTAACCAGTGATGCTTATCTTCTTGATGTTCCAATACCTATACCTTGTCTAAAACCATTGCTTTAAGCCTAGTTTGGCATTACTCCTTCCTATTATCCAAAAACCCTACTAAATCTCCTTGTGAAAATTCTTCTAAATGGAAACCTTTCAATTTCCCTGAAAGAGTGAAGTTTTGTGGATCTTGGCCCTAAGATTTAGTGAACATAATTTCAGTGTTTCAAGTCAAACTTCAATCCCTTGATAAAAATGTATACTGTTTAAGGGATTTTATTATCAATCGACATCAGTTTTTGAAATGATTAAAATGTGGATTTTCAGTCCCAAAGGGGGATAAATGTTTTCTTTGAATAGTGGATCTGGACTGAGATGCGAGTCCTTTCCACACTTATATTGTAGGCTTAAAAGTTTCCTAGGGATCCCATTAATGTTTTAGAACCCAGCGAGGTTCGGGATTACTTCGTGGCTGATCACTGGCTGTAATCCGTAGCGTCATAAAATGAGTTTGATTAAGATATGATTTTGAAAATGTTTGATTCAAGCAAATGATGCCATCACCCAAAATTTCATCTCTTGGTATTATTAATTATATCTTCGCATTGTCATTCTTTAATATATATCTCGATTTATGTTTTGTATCGTATTGTTTAGCACTTGTTGAGCATTTGACTCACTCCTTGCTTTAACCATGATATTACAGCTAGCAGCTATGGTTAGATTCAAGTAGACAGCACGTAAGACTTGTGATGCTGATGCGTATGTCCGAGCTCAGGTAGAATAAGAGATAGTTTTGTTTGAGGACTCGATATTAAAACCAGTTGTAATAGATGGTAGTTTTGGGCTGTTCCAAACCCTAAACTGTAAGATCTTGGATTCGGTTATATTTACTTTCTTTTAAATATTGTAATAGTTATATATTATGTATTGTTAAGTTGGGGGTGTGACAATAGGAATTAATGGCCCTAGGAAGTTATGTAATAACTGTTGTTCTGCTGGTCACCTTACTCATGCTTGTCGAAAGGCTAAAGTAGCCAATGTTAAGAATGCTTATGTGCATAACATGCCTAACATGCTTAGTGTTTCTAAGTGTGATAAATCTGTTTGTATGCCATGTGTAGTATCTTTCATGCACACTTATCTTAATTCCACACACTCACATAATACATCAGATGATCATGATAAGCATGTTAGTAAGAACACTGGTAGATTAAAGACTGTAAGCCCTCCTAAAGCTAGGAAAGTGGCACGTGTCACCAAGCCCAAGAGCAAGTCTGTTGGTGCTTCTAAAAGTGACAAGGAAATAGTCAATGATAAAGCAAAAATTGTTAAGCCTTTAAATTTTGTTAAGAGAAATGTCATATATTTAAATGCTTCTAATTCTTCTGGACCCAACTTTGTTTGGGTGCCAAAGAAAACTTAATCATCTTTATTTATAGGGGATCAAGCAGAAGAAGGTCATGTGGATTCTTGACAGTGGATGTTCAAGGCATATGAATGGAGATAGAGCCCTGCTATCAAAGGTGGTTGAGAAAGCTGGCCCGGTGGTTACTTTTGGAGATGACAACAAAGGTTATACTAGAGGATATGGTTGTTTGGAAATTGGCAATGTCATCATTGAAGATATCTCTCTGGGTTAAGGTCTTATGCATAATCTCCTCAGTATCAGTCAGTTCTGTGATAAAGGATGTGAAGTTTTGTTCAAGAAGGAAAAGTGTTTGATCTCTAATCAGAAGAATGAGAAGCTAACCTTCAATGGAGTTAGAAAGGGTGATTTGTTCGTAGCTGACTGAAATTCTGCAAATGGTCAAGTAATGTGCTTCTACAGTAAAGCTTCTCCATATGAAAGTTGGTTATGGCATAAGAAGCTCTCCCACTTGAACTTCAAGACCATAAATTCTTTAATTAAGAGGGAACTGGTGAGAGGATTGCCCGAGATGGAATTCAGTCCTGATGGACTTTGTGAAGCATTTGAGAAGGGAAAGTCAAAGAGGGCATCACATAATAAGAAGACAATGACTGACATCACTGAACCACTACCACTCCTTCACATGGATTTGTTTGGTCCTGTCAACGTCATGTCTATGTCAAGAAAGAAATATGGCTTAATGATTGTTGATGACTATTCCAGATACACATGGGTGTTATTCTTACATTCAAAGGCACCTGATATGATTATTGATCACATCAACAAGATTGAGTTAGAAGCTGGAGTGCCTATGTGAACAATCAGATCAGATAATGGAACAGAATTCAGAAATGCAAAGATGAATGATTTCTGTGTCGAGAAGGGCATCTCAAGACAGTATTCAGCATCAAGGACCCCACAATAAAATGGAGTGGTTGAGAGGAAGAATCGAACATTAGTTGAAGCTGCAAGGACTATACTTAACGAAGCCAATCTTCTTACCTACTTTTGGGCTGAAGTAGTTAACACTGCATGCTATACTCAAAACGGAACCTTGATCAACAAGGTATATGAAAAGACCCCTTATGAGTTAATGGCCAATAAGAAACCAACAGTGAAATACTTTCACGTGTTTGGAGGAATGTGTTTTGTTCTTAAGGATGATGAGCATCTTGGAAAGTTTGATGCTAAAGCTGAAGAAGGTATCTCTCTGGGCTATTCTCTAGAGTCAAAGGCTTACAGGGTATATGTGATTAGTGATCAAAAGGTTGTGGAAATCCTTAATGTAACATTTGATGATGTTAAGCTCCCAAGTATTCAGAAGGAAGATGATAGTGATAGTCTTGATGTTAAAGATCTTTCTGATGGAGAAGATGAACCTAAAGTTGTTCCAGACAACAATGACAATGGAAATGATCCTGATGATCATAATTCTGATGCAGATTCTGAAGGTAATAGTCATGAGACAAGTCACACTATCTCAGGAAATAGCCCTCAAGCTTCAGATTCTGTAGATCAAGCTGGCATCAACTCAGGGGGAGCAGAACAAGAAGAAAAACAAGGATCCGATAGTCAGACACAACATAATTCTAGAAATGCTAAGTCATCAAGGGACAGTCTACCAAGACATAGAGAATGGAGTAAAAACCACCCTCAGAACTTGATACTTAGTAATCCTGACAGTGTAGTCAAGACTAGAAGAGCTACAGCAAATGAATGTTTCTATTCTGGGTTTGTATCTCAAATAGAGCCAAAAAAAGTAGATGAAGCTCTTGGAGATCGTGATTGGGTGATTGCTATGCAAGAGGAACTCCATCAGTTCGAACGTCAGAAAGTGTGGAAGCTTGTACCCAGACCTAAAGACAAATCAATGATTGGCACAAAATGAGTTTTCAGAAACAAGCTTGATGAAGATGGAATAGTAATAAGGAACAAGGCGAGACTGGTTGTTAAGGGATAATCTCAAGAAGAAGGGATTGACTACGATAAAACCTTTGCACCAGTTGCTAGACATGAAGCCATCAGGATGTTTCTAGCATTTGCAGCATATTCAAACTTCAAGGTATATCAGATGGATGTGAAAAGTGCTTTCCTGAATGGTGGGCTTGAAGAAGAGGTCTATGTGGAGCAACCCCGTGGGTTCATAGATCCTGAGTTTGAAGATTTTGTCTATTTTCTCTTCAAGGCTCTTTATGGTCTAAAGCAAGCGCCAAGAACATGGTATGACACTCTATCAGAATTTCTTCTTAAAAATGGTTTCACTAGAGGTGTCATAAATAAGACTCTATTTCATAAGAATTTCTTCTTAACCATATTTGTGCAAGTCTATGTTGACGACTTTATATTTGGGTCTACGAATGATGCACTTTGTGCAAGGTTTGCTAAGCTTATGCAGAGTAGGTATGAGATGAGTATGATGGGTGAGTTGAGCTATTTCCGTGGACTACAAGTGAGTCAGAAATCAGATGGTATCTTCATATGTCAAACGAAGTACATCAGAGATCTTCTGAAGAAATATCAGTTGGAAGACTTAACACCTGCAAAAACTCCGATGGCAACTGCCACAAAACTTGATCAAGACACGTCTGGTAAGATGGTGGATATCACTTATTATCGAGGCATGATTGGATCATTACTCTACATGACTACGAGTCGTCCAGATATTATGTTTGCTACATGCTTGTGTGCATGGTTCGAAGCTGATCCGAAGGAATCTCAATTGATAGCCGTCAAAAGAATTTCAAATATCTGAAGGGTACACCTAATCTAGGTATCTGGTATCCTAAAGATATGGGCTTTGATCTCATCGGCTACACAGATTCTGATTCCGCCGGTTGTAAGATTGATCAGAAGAGTACTTCAGGAAGTTGTCACTTTCTTGGAAGAAGATTGGTTTCTTGGTTTAATAAGAAGCAGCATTCAGTTTCTACATCTACTGCTGAAGCTGAATACATTACTGCTGGTAGCTGCTGTTCTCAACTTCTTTGGATGAGAAACCAACTCCGAGATTATGGACTTGATTTGAAGAATATTCCTATCTACTATGATAACACTGTTGGGAACCACGGACTTAGGGTGTTACTACGTTTTACGATAAAGATTATGAAAAGAGAATTACCTTGTTAATGGTTGATTCCACGCTCTTCTATTGTATTCCCAAATTCCCTTGAGCGAAGTGTGGCCTCCGTCTTCTCAAGTTATCCTCTCTTCTTGCTCCTTGGTGGCTACAATATGTTTTCACACAATTGCCAAGCAAGAAGAGAATAAGAATATATATAGGCTACAATAGGGACCATGGATAATTAGGTTAGGCCTTCTAATTACATCTTGAGCCTAGCCCAATGTAATTAAATATTAATTCAATCCACTAAAGAATTAATATTTGCACTACCTTTCCTAATACCGTAATTTAATTAATTCGGTTCCAATATTATTTGCTTATTAAATTCCCCATGTTTAAAATATCATATGTCTATTAATTAAATAAATTACTGATAATTTATTTAATTAATATCTTTTATCCTTGATCATCCACTCAACCTTTATTTAATTATGCCAGAATAAATTCCACCTGCAGGGTTTCACATAATTAAATCTTTTTGAGCTTTCAAGGGGACATCATTAACCCGAATATTATCAGGACATGGATTCCTTCAATAAATAATATCCACCATGTATATAATTCCATCACCCAAAATATAATGATATAATTCAAAAGAATTATTTCATATATAAATCAAAGCATGTAAATAATATACACGTGTCAATTACTATTTCCGGATTAAGAACCTAAGCATTAATAATAACATAGAATCTTAGTTCTCCTTCTTAATCAGTATTAAGGGAACAATTCTAAATTTGATCATGTTCAATATACACAAAGTATACTAGTATTATTTATTAGTCAATATAAACTAATCTAAATAATACCACAGCCATACCAGTGGATTGTCCAACACCACCTGTGCTGTGAACCTTATTATATTATATAACCGTATTTAACAATCTAATATTCTGTATCCCATTTGATACTAGATTGTTCACAATATATAATATTAGACAACAGGTAAACATTCAAATGATTCTCAAATAAACTGGCCAGAAATAAATGTACATACTTCAAATAAATATTTTCAGTATACACTAACAATCTCCCACATATACTCAAAATATTCTATTTGTACATCAGTGTTTATTTAATCCACTATTACATAAAAATCTATGTGTCCATCCATCTGACTCCTATCGCTTCCACATGCTTGTCAAAAACCTTGGTTGGCAAGCTCTTTGTGAAAGGATCTGCTCGGTTGTCTTCTGATGATATGTGAGCCACAACTATATCCCCTCGCTTTACGATTCCTCGTATGAGATGATACTTACGTTCAATATGTTTAGCTGCTCTGTGGTCTCACGGTTCCTTTGAATTTGCCACAACACCGGTGTTATCACAATACACCATCAAGCTCCTAGGCAAATTAGGTACCACATCTAAGTCCAAAAGGAAGTTCCTAAACCATACAGCCTCCTTGGCAGCCTCAGAGGCCGCCACGTACTCGGCCTCCATGGTGGAGTCTGCAATGCATTTCTGCTTTACACTCCTCCATATAACGGCTCCACCTTCCAAAGTAAAAATATATCCCGAGGTTGATTTCCTCTTATCCCTATCTGATTGGAAATCTGAATCAGTATATCCCAAAGGAAATAGATCTGAGGCCTTGTAAATTAACATATACTCCTTAGTCCTTCTCAGGTACTTGAGTATAGTTTTTACTGCACTCCAATGTTCCTGACTTGGGTTCGACTGATATCTACTAACCATGCCTACAGCAAAGCAGATGTCAGGCCTCGTACATAACATAGCATACATTAAGCTTCCACATGCTAAAGCATAAGGAACTGCTTTCATGCTCTCTATATCCTTAGGTGTCGAAGGACACTGCTTCTTAGATAGAGCAACTCCATGCTTAAAAGGTAAAAAAACCTTTCTTGGAGTTCTGCATGTTAAAACAAGCTAATACTTCATCAATGTAGGGCTCTTGAGATAAAGCCAACATCCTTTTCTTGCGATCCCTTATAACTTTGATCCCAAGGATGTATGCCGCTTCACCTAAGTCCTTCATGTCAAATTGTTTGAACAACCATGCCTTTACTGATGACAACATCTCAACATTGTTTCCAATGAGTAAAATATCATCTACATATAGTACTAGAAAAACCACTGCATTACCTTCACTTCTCTTATACACGCACGATTCGCTTGGACTTTGATCAAATCCATATGACTGGACTGCCTGATCAAAACGAATATTCCAGTCTCTAGAAGCTTGTTTAAGTCCATAAATAGACCTCTTAAGCTTACATACCAGATGCTCTTGGCCTTCCTTAATGAATCCTTTTGGTTGCTACATATAGATGGTTTCTTCAAGACTTCTATTAAGAAAAGCTGTCTTGACATCCATTTGCCAAATCTCATAATCGAGATGAGCTGCTATAGATAAAAGAATACGGATTGACTTAAGCATGACTACCGGTGAAAAGGTTTCCTCATAATCGATACCTTCTTTCTGAGTATACCCTTTCGCAACAAGTCTTGCTTTCCAGGATTTCACCTTTTTATCTAATCCCCTCTTTTTCTTGTAGATCCACTTACATCTAATAGGTTTTATACCTTTGAGTGGTTCCACAAGCTCCCAGACCTGATTAGAATACATTGATTCTATCTCAGATTCCATCGCCTTTTGCCAAAGATCTGCATCTTTGTCTTGTGCTGCCTCTTCGTATGTACGGGGATCATCATCATGTTCACCAGAGACCAAGTCTGAAGACTCTCCCAAAAACATGAATCTATCAGGCTGTTGAACAACCCTCCCACTACAACGAGGCACTAGTGCGGTATTAGTGACAGGTTGTACATTATGTTGTGGTTGTTCTACTTGTACTACAGCTTCATGGGTATTATTTGTCCCTCCCACTAGTTCCTCTAAAACGACACTACTCATGGGTTTGTGATTCATTATATATTCCTCCTCTAAGAATCTTGCATTGGTGCTAACAATGACATCCCGATTCTTCGGACTATAAAATAAATATCCTTTCGTTCCCATGGGGTAGCCTACAAACAACCTTACTTCTGTACGAGATTCTAACTTAGTCGCATTCTTGTTCAGCACATGTGCTGGACAACCCCATATTCAAATATTTCTTAGACTCGGTTTATCCTCGGTCCACAATTCTAAGGGTGTTTTAGGAACCGACTTAGAAGGTACTAAGTTCAGAAGATAAGCTGCTATCTCTAAGGCATGTCCCCAAAATGACTTGGGTAAATCCGAATAACTCATCATCGATCTAACACTCTCTAAAAGAGTCCGGTTCCTTCTCTTTGCTACACCGTTCTGCTGGGGTGTGCCTAGTGCAGTTAACTGGGATTCTATCCCATTTTCTGATAAATATTCCCTAAATTCTCCAAGCAAGTATTCGCCACCACGATCTGATCGTAGTGACTTGATACTTTTATTAAGTCGCTTCTCCGTTTTAGCTTTGTACTCTTTGAACTTATCAAAGCACTCAGACTTACGGCGCAACAAATAAACGTACCCATATCTAGAATAATCATCAATGAAAGTGACGAAATATTCATAACCACCTCTTGCTTAGATATTCATGGGTCTACATAAATCAGAGTGAACCAATTCTAATACTTGTTTGGCTCTATTCCCCTTTGCCTTGAAAGGCCTATTAGTCATTTTACCTTCCAAGCAGGATTCACAAACTGGAAATGGCTCCACTGCCAATGAGCTTAAAGGCCCGTCTACTACCAGTCTTTGAATCCTCCTCAAGTTAATATGACCTAATCTCAAGTGCCAAAGATATGTTTGGTTCAAACTAGAAGGTTCCATTCTTTTAGTAGAGTTAGAAGATGTGTTATTCAATTCCCTAAATTGCAGTTGCAGTGCAGGTTGACTAGGATTAATTATATACAAATTGTCTTGCAATGTACCAGAACATATAATTTGTTTATTCATCATAATAGAAACATTACGATCCAAACAAACATTATAACCATCCAAAGCAAGTTTAGAAACCGAAATTAAATTCCTTCTAAAAGAAGGTACATAAAGACAATTGTTCAAAACCAAAATCCTATCAGAACCAAAAGATAAATGAATAAATCCTACTGCAACTACTGCTACTTTCGTAGCATCTCCCATGAACACGTATATCTCACCATCTCTAAGCATTCTAGATAGTTGGAACCCCTGCATAGAATTACAAACATGATCAGTGGCTCATGTATCTACACACCAAGTTGTAACACCCCCAGATCCGGGGTCGGGGATCCGGGTCGTCACGGTCTTTCTTTCCACAATATCACTTCACTTAATTAATAAATAACCTTATGCTGTGACCCCACACTAACACACACCACAACCCGTTATAGTCTCAGAGATGAAATTTAAATAAGTACAAGTCTTTGAATCCACAATTTAAAAGTTATTACAACCCAAAATGATTACTTGATAAATTTACAGTTAATTGCCATCATCTGCCACAAGTTATAATTATACATAATTGATTCTCAAAAGTAGATGGTCTGATCTACAATAGATCTACCTATGCAGCTATAGCAGCTACAACATCAACGGGAAGACACAGGACGCTTCCCACGTGCTTGCGCTGGGTCTGCTGGAGTCTGGCCATCTTTCCTAACTGTTGTTGTGTGATGAAGAAATAAAGCAAGGGTGAGCAGCAAGCCCACCAAAATAATATGTATAATGATTTACAATATATGAGCCTGCTCATAATACTCCTGAAAGTCTTGGTCAAAAGAAATGAACCAAGTTGATATCTTAATGCGATGAAGTCGCAAAATATTCAGTATATATATATATACATATATACTTTTCAAAATATTGGAAGTCCTCTTCCATGCATAATACACACAGAATTCCAGTGTATAACTGTATAAAAATATCGTTGCAAGGTGATCTCATATATCTACCCTTGTCTCAACGTTTTTCTGAAAATCTTTGTCATGCATAAGATAATCATTTACTAGATATAAGTTTAAAAGATGAAGTTACAAAATACTCCAATATACTTATATCTTTTCCAAATACTACTTGAACTACCATCATTCAAGTTATAATTAGTTTCCAAAGTTCATCACATAGACGAGACTACAAGATAATACTTGAATAGATTCAACCTTTAAAATATCATCAAAATAAAATGAAGTTATGAGATACTTCATTTGATGCAAACATTATTTTGAAAATTTGACCCTGCCAACACTCAACAATCGCCCAACCGTAGCCTTTCTATCGAAGTGCTTTGGGTAGTGTTGCAGAAATATCCAATTGGATGATGAACTCATTACGGGAGTTTACCGCGCCAGGAAGACCACTTACGATGATCAGTCGTAGTAGTACAACCCCACCATTTTCTACATGTAGAGGAGAACCTGTCGGATTTACTTGTCAACCGAACACTGAACTCCTAAGGAATGGACCGCCTTAGCGGAACTTCCAGGCCATTTGGGCCAATATAATAAGGCTGGGCCGGCGCTACTCGACCACTTACGCCACTCCTAGTTCAGATGAAATCCATGACTCTGAAACGTAAAGCTCGTTTCCCCCTTTCCCCAAGTAGAAACTTGTTGATACGGCTCCACCAAGAAGTCGTACCTAGTTGGAAAGGAAAACTCACCGATATTTCCCAGGCGATGCCTGTTAATGGATTAACTTGTTCCAAGAATTTTACTTCCCGAATATTGGGTAAGTAATCAAAAACTCTTTTACCAAGACAGCAACCTTGTTGCGAATATAAAACACACCACCGAGCCGGATCCCCCAGGTTTTGAGCGAGTATTTAAATCCCCTTTTTAAAAGGAAGATCTTAAATATAAAAATGGTTTTGGGATCCGCTCTAACTTTTGAAAATCATTTTAAAGACTCGAAAACACTTTAAAGAGTGTTTGGAGTAAAACTGATTTAATGAAGTAAATCAGTCCCCAGAATATTTAGAAAATGTCTGAATATTATTATTTAAATAATATTCCCATAAAAATAATCTTTATAAAATAATTGAAGTAGAAGTATTAAAACTTATACTTGAAATGAATAGCAAATAATCAAAGATATACTTATACGAAAGTAATATCTTTATTTGAATAATCAAAAATAAGTTTGATTATCGACACCTTATTCTTTAATAAATTAAAGAATATATCTCAGCAAATAATCGGAGTCATAGATCCTCAAATGAATATTCAAATAATATTCAATAAATAAAATAAGCTGAGTCATAATACCTCGAATGAATATTATAAATAATATTCATTAAATAAAATAAAGGAGTCATACATCCTCAAATGAATATTCAAATAATATTCAATAAATAATGTAAAGGAGTCATACGCCTTCGAATAATATTTGAAATAATATTCAATAATAAAATAAAGTTAAAGTTATCGAATAAACCTTATTCGATTAATAGTTTTAAAAACTATATCCATACATATATATATAAATATATATATATATATATATATATATACTCGGGAACATCGACTCCCGGTTTAGAAATATGTTCACCTTTTATCCCCTATACTAAGGGTATACGCAACTACTTGCTTATTTCTAGCATAGGTATTATGCAACTATAAGCATTGAAATCAACAGATAGATAACCAGATTACGAAACAGACATGCATATATACCATATTAGCATGCTCCAATATATCGCAAAATTTGCTAATAACAATCATGCAATATCACAAGATAAGGCATATACATATATTTACATCACAACAACAGTATAACGGGTAGAAAACTTGCCTGAGCGACTTGGGGGTGAGAAAGGCTCGAGACGAGTCTGATAACCTATAAACAACAAGTAAGTTGGAATTAAACCAAAATCACTTGTAAATCTATACTTTAACTAACTTAGACTCTAACGCTTGTTTTGCGCTCACTGATTCGCTTAAGTCACTCGGGTACCCTCGGCTCCACCATTTTTAATAATTTAACCTTTACGAGTTTTAAAGCGATTCCTTCGCGAGTGACTTACCAACTGCCTAAAACACTTACCATAAATGTTTCATGCATTAATTAACCCTTTTTGGTCTTTAACCTACATTTCAAAGTAAGGCGAGGGAAAAAGTTTCGTTCGTGAAACGCCGTTACTTGAAACGGTCGTTTCTCCTAAACCGTAAATCGGAATCGAACGAACTACATATCAAAACGAAGCTCGTAACATGAGCTATCTAAACATGGCAGTGGTCACAATCTAGCAGGGGGTCCTCGGGTCCTAATGCTATGCACAAAACAGTCCAAAGAAAATCGGACGTTACGACGGCTATGTTTACGCGATTTCCAATATTTTTAAACCATTCAAACCCATTCCAAATCAACCCCAAATCCAACCTCAAATCCATCATACAACAAACATCCATCCTTATCACATCATAACAATCCCAACAAATCCACATTAACCATTTATACTATTCTTTATCATGAATTTAAACTACACTTAAGTTCATTAATCAACAACCAAGATTTACAACTTCAAAAACAACCCAAAACCCATTAATCTCTACATACACAATCATCAAGCCTCTCATGAACTCTAATACTCATTTTATGCTCTTAACTTTCAATAACAAAGCTTGGTTAAGAGATTATACCTTCCTTGGAGAGTGGAGAATCAAGAGGATGGCTTGGAATCACCTTTAAAGCCCTTAACCAAGCTTAATCTAAACAAAACTTCAAGAACAAAATTCTTAGTTCTTGAAAACACTATTCACCATCTTCTTTGATGATTTATAGAAAAAGATTGGCTTGGAATTAGAAGCTTAAACTTATAGGAAGTATGTAACTTAACTAGGAGAAGCTAGGATAATTACCTTGCTAAATAATAAGTGGAGGAGCTTGAACTTCCATTTTTTTAAGAAGAGAACCCGAGAGCTTCATGAAGAAGAAGAAGAATTTTGTGTTTTGCCTTGTCTTGATTTTTGGTTGGTTGATTTGGTTTTGTTTTTGATTTAGTAAATTACCTTCTTGCCCTTGGATTTGTGTGGTTACAAAGCCACCACACCTCCTCCTTCCCATGTCATGTTTATCTCATCCACATGATGTCATCCTTCCTTCCTTGTCTTCTTTCTATTGGTTGGATGACATCACTCCCATTAATCCCTTTGATTAACTTCCTAATCGTTTGCCTAATGACCGCTGATCTGTTATACGGTTCGCTTAACTTTCGTTCTCGTTTATCGTTTGAAGGATCATACCCGGGATCTTATTACTTAGGTTCCCTTAACCTTTCTCAATACATTGTATTCCTTTTATGATCCTCTCTTATAATCCTTTAATTTAAATCCTTTTTATTCTGTTACCTTATACTCAATTCTCTTCGTATCTTGTGGATTTCCGGGAAAAACCAAAGTGTTCGGAATTGGATTCTGACGATCTTTACATACACTTATATACTTCATAGAGTACTAATAATATCCCATAAGATCAATAACAGAACCCCTACATAGCGTGGCATGAAAAATTTTCTCGTTCAGCAAAAACACTATTCATAAGGGTTTCAAAATTTCTCAAAAATTGGGGTTATTACAGTCTCCCCTCCTTAAAAGGATTCCGTCCCGGAATCAGATAGAAAACAAATGGGTATACTTTCTTAGTATTGCACTTTCTAACTCTCAAGTCAATTTTCCCACATTGTGGTTCTCCCATCAAACTCTTACTAGTTTGATAACCCTTCTCCTAAGCACTCGTTCCTTTTCACTCTATAACCCTTCCTGGTTGCTCCATATAGGTTACGTCTGGTTGCATGTCTATCTTGGGCTACTACCAGCCGTCCTCTGATTAGATCTATTATATCCTTGGTCCTTTGGACCACTACTGGTCTGAGCATCTTGCGCTCTACAACTTCATCCTAACATAAGGGAGATCGACATTGTCTTCCCTCAAGGATCTCATAAGGCGACATCTCGATAATGACATATGATCTATTGTCGTAAGATAACTTAATCCGCGTTAAGTGATCATTCCAAATTCTTTCAAGTCTATTACACAGACTCTCATCATAGCTTCTAATCATTATAGCTTTTGCTTCTCAATACCCATTCTTTTCCAGTTCGTAATCGCTATCACCTTCCGTTCCTAATATTATACTGGTTATACTTTTGCTCGTTAGCGTTCTATAACCTTTCAATAACCACGTCAACCTTAGTATCACGAATGTGTTCCCATTCCGCATACTACCACCACTTTATTACTCCTTTTTCAGTGGTTTCTATTTTCCAAAATTTGATCAATCAAATAGAAGTAAAGGAATTTGTTGAGAGATCACTATGATCATGAACACTTGTTATATTGCATAGTTAGTACAGAAGGTGGCCAGCCTTTAGTACTTGACAAGCAATTAAACAACATGTGGTATCCTACTAGGCTTCTATCACAAAGATAGATAGTCATTCGGCAATACCTCCCCTTCTGGAAGGGTTGTTCTTCTCAGCTTACATGAAATGAAAAGAAGAGAAAAGAACGAACTGAAGAGAATTGTATATATGAAAAAAATATACTGCCACAAAATATCTGGCTTGGAACCTACCTCTGAACTATAGAGGTTTGTCATAGAAGAACAAAACATATATGTATTTAATCAACATCAAGTATTATAGCATCGCATTTCACGTGCCTAAATATTTTCGCTATCCCGTCCATCATTCTATGGACCCATGCTCTTCCTCGAGCTTATATACAATTACCTTTGAAACTCCCTCGACATCGAAAATCGAATCTGGGATCTCATTCTAGACATCATCGTTACTTGAATTCTATGCTTGCACCGCAACCTTCCTTGTATAATAATACGACTCTCTATTGATAAGAAAGAATAATTATTCACTAGGTAGATACTCTACTTAATTAGTCTATCAATGATAACTTATACACTACCACTACCCGATTAGTGGTACTCAATCTCAACACCCATTCCAATACAACTCTCATGGTTGTAATCAGCTCATTACTCGCAGAATCATTGCTGCCTTACTAAGGTCCACCACTGACCTACTGTAGTCATTCATTTTCCATGAAGTCTTAATAACTAACCATACGGAGTCCATCCATCTCGTATCTAATCCTCCTAAGGAGTTAACATAACCACCAATCACAATTCATGAAGAACACTCCAAACTCTGACGTACTTTCATGACATGAAGCAGATAAAATTTGCAGAAGAGTTTCGCTCAAAGCAAGGATAGCAGGTTAATACCATTCTTAATCATATGCCTTCAATAGAAGACTTAACTCAAAGGTTTGTTTAGTCCTTTTTGAACTATGGTCCTGGCTTATCTCAAGATAGTATCTTCTGAGATAGACAGCCCGCTCATGGCGATTACACGAATTAAACCTTTACTAACTACTATTACGGTTGGGTATTGCACAGTCATCAGAAGGAATGTCAATCTTCCAAACCATAATACAACCTTCACATTTTTTTAACCATCATCACTGTATTCTTTTGGCACACGCGCCTATAATTATCCACTTACCTTTAAAGTGTCGGCCACCTCTTTGGCCTTTCCTGATAGTAAAATTTCCTTTCAGTCAATGTCATTTTAACCACCTCCAAATAAATTTTCTACCTTATTTCAATCACAGCTTATGTGAAGATGTTTTCCTTAAAATCTGATGAGTAAAAAAAATATCACCATTTTTTTCCATAAGTTATTTCCTCAATCTTTAGAGGTTAATCACTGTCACGACTGACTCTCAATCATACTTAGAACATCTTTTATCCTAGGCCCTAATTGCCCTGACAATTTCAACCTTTACTGGTTCGATCCATACTTTCTCGTGGTTTAACATGTGCCCCACTTGGCAACATCATAATTACGTCATATTTCCTTTATCAACATTTCTATTCTTGAGAATTTTGAATATTACCTTTCTCCTTGTAAAACCTCTAAGGTTATCCTTGAATCGTTCCTCCTGTATTCCCTAGATACAGGGCATATCAAAATACCATATACTAATACTAGAATCATTGTCTATATACTTTTGAAAAAAAAAAAAATTCTCCACTGATTCTTTAAAGGTTGTTATTACCTTAATCCTTTCCAATTCATACTGTCAAATTTCATACTATCCCTATTAAGGGTGAAATGCCAACCTTTATGCATTCCCCTAGGATTCATTTTAAGTTACCGATGTTCTATCCTTAATTCCACCTTTGAAAAGGTACATGCATCCATCCATGGATAAATAAAGTCATATATCCCTGATAAGGGTATCTTATTCAATCATTCCCACCTCGATAGTATATTCCTAATTTCACAATAACATCTGTATACAAAATGAGGTTAATCAAAATGGCCTCCAAAAGATAACAACGGTTATCCTCTTTTCTTGCCTAATCTGGTAACGATAACATGGATGTTCTGGAAGATATTGGTCGTGTTCAACGTGAACCTCTTCTTAATAATTCCTTATTTACTTTTGTTGTTTATCTCAACAGTCATCTCAATGTTGGGATATCTTTCATACCTGGCGTCTCCCTTTCTGGGTATCAAGCCACCGGTCTTACATTTCCCATTCTTGAAGGTCACTTCCTTCATCCAATTTTCTTAATTTCTTACTTTCTTGTCTCCTCAGTCTATCCGCGTCTCATTATTTATCCTTCGAATTATCTCAAGGTTTCCTCGAATCTTCCCAACTTACAGGGGATAAACTATATGCATCTCTTATGCCTTCAACCGTCAACTTTAACTCATGGTGAATCACCCTCATCCTGACGATCATATACTTTTCTATTTCTATTAATAGGAGTCTTTAGGGTTTCCTCATACCCAACTCCCTTATCATTCCTCATACTCTGTTGCCTTTTTATTTCCCTTTCTCTTATCATTATTTCTTGAACCATCACAACATAAGCATTGATTCCAAACATCCCGTCATTCTGGATTCGTGTCCTCAGAACGAATCTTGATAACTTTTACAACTTAGATTCATAATTTATCATACTCGTCTGCCTTTGTTCTGGCTCTAAAGCTTTTACACTATTCCATAACCTTGGGAATTACGATCCCGAAAACAATTGGCTGAACTTTAATCAGTTTATTATAATCTCTTGCTCCGTGCCTTCCTTGGCCTTTCACCAGCGGGTGGTCTCTCTCTTGGGAGGGTAAGTGACAAAACAGTCTTTTGTGGTTCGTCAATCATTTAGAATCTCAAATGATTCATCTATTTCCTTTAGCCAGGCTCTTCCCTCGACTGGGTCAGCTTGTTCCTTGGAACTCTGAGAGCTTAGCGACTTAAAGGTCATGAAAGAATTTCCCACCGCACTGTCTCCTCAGAGTGGTGGTTGGGGATAATAGTCTAAGTTCTGCCTAGACAGGTCTATGAATTGCCGTATAGGAGTACCGTCTCGGGTCTCCTTTCCTTGCTCGACTTTCTGTTTCCTTATTATGAAATGTTTCATCCTACTCCCCATAATCGGGGTCATCTTTTAATTTAAAATCCTCATTTTCCTCTCCATTATGTCATGGGTTCCTTCTATCTTGATGGCGACCTCCCTGACTATCACGTTCAGGGTTTGCTCTAAATCTTATTCCTCAAACTATGGCTCTCATCTAAGTTCTCATCCTTACGCTCTTGAACTTTCGAAACCCAAATTCTATAGGAATACCTCATTATTCCCTTATCCTCTTTCTCGGTATTAATCTCATATTTATTTGTTGGCTCTCTGCCTTCATTCATCACCTTTCTCTGGCACAATATGCTCTTTTCCGATAATTCGGACTGTATTGCAATCTCAAACAGCTTTTCGGTACCGGCTCCGGTTACCTTCATATCTATTTCCATTTTTTTTTTTTTTTTTTCAAAATCTCTTATCAACTTTCCCAAAGACATTAACCTCTTAAGTCTCTCCTTCTTACTAAGGGCATCAGCCACCACATTGGCTTTCCCCGAATGATAAAGAATCTCCCAATCATAATTCTTGATTAGCTCTAACCGCCTCCTCGGGCATATGTTGAGCTCTCTCTATGGGAAAATGTACTAGAGTACTTATGGTTTGTGAATCTCATACTTCTCTCCATACAAGTAGTGCCTCTAACCTTTAGGGCAAAACTATTGCCACGAGCCTAAGCTCATGGGCGGGGATATCGAATTTCATATTACCTTAATTGTCTTGACATGTACGCGATTACCTTACCGTGCTGCATAAGCACGCACCCTAAGCCCTAGTGCGAAGCGTCACTATACTTCACAAAATCTCCTTTTCCATCCGGCAACGCCAGCATAGGGGCCATCACCAATCTTTGCTTCAGTTCTTGAAAGCTGTTCTCGCATTTCTCTGCCTATTCGAACTTCTCAGTCTTATGAGTAAGCCGCGTTAAAGGGGGCTACTATCTTTACAAATTTGAACGAACCTCCGGTAGTGATCGACCAATCCTACCTCTGGTAGTCGACCAAACCATGGTTATCAATTCATCAGTGGTCCTTTATCCAATCCTGTCAGGATCCTCCATGGGATCCTCCTCAACAACTATCCCTTCTAGGACAACATCCTCAACCGCTAAATCCTCAATATCAACATCATCCGGTCCTGTATTAGGACACTCTATCGGATCCACAATCCGATCTCCAATTAGTAATAATATATCATCGCGATGTTGCTCCTCAACCTCAGGGTTCGGAGTCCCGCTACCATATACGATAACGAACTACGCTCCTATCACGATATTTATAAGGGTTCCCATAAGGGTTTTGACTGTCAGTACTACGTTAGGTAGCCCGACTATGAACTTGGCAAGAGTTCTTATTATCTTTGCGAACTTATTATCTTAACGTCCCATCATCTCTGAGGTTTATAACGCTTAGCTCTGATACCATTTCTGTAACACCCCCAGATCCGGGGTCGGGGATCCGGGTCGTCACGGTCTTTCTTTCCACAATATCACTTCACTTAATTAATAAATAACCTTATGCTGTGACCCCACACTAACACACACCACAACCCGTTATAGTCTCAGAGATGAAATTTAAATAAGTACAAGTCTTTGAATCCACAATTTAAAAGTTATTACAACCCAAAATGATTACTTGATAAATTTACAGTTAATTGCCATCATCTGCCACAAGTTATAATTATACATAATTGATTCTCAAAAGTAGATGGTCTGATCTACAATAGATCTACCTATGCAGCTATAGCAGCTACAACATCAACGGGAAGACACAGGACGCTTCCCACGTGCTTGCGCTGGGTCTGCTGGAGTCTGGCCATCTTTCCTAACTGTTGTTGTGTGATGAAGAAATAAAGCAAGGGTGAGCAGCAAGCCCACCAAAATAATATGTATAATGATTTACAATATATGAGCCTGCTCATAATACTCCTGAAAGTCTTGGTCAAAAGAAATGAACCAAGTTGATATCTTAATGCGATGAAGTCGCAAAATATTCAGTATATATATATATACATATATACTTTTCAAAATATTGGAAGTCCTCTTCCATGCATAATACACACAGAATTCCAGTGTATAACTGTATAAAAATATCGTTGCAAGGTGATCTCATATATCTACCCTTGTCTCAACGTTTTTCTGAAAATCTTTGTCATGCATAAGATAATCATTTACTAGATATAAGTTTAAAAGATGAAGTTACAAAATACTCCAATATACTTATATCTTTTCCAAATACTACTTGAACTACCATCATTCAAGTTATAATTAGTTTCCAAAGTTCATCACATAGACGAGACTACAAGATAATACTTGAATAGATTCAACCTTTAAAATATCATCAAAATAAAATGAAGTTATGAGATACTTCATTTGATGCAAACATTATTTTGAAAATTTGACCCTGCCAACACTCAACAATCGCCCAACCGTAGCCTTTCTATCGAAGTGCTTTGGGTAGTGTTGCAGAAATATCCAATTGGATGATGAACTCATTACGGGAGTTTACCGCGCCAGGAAGACCACTTACGATGATCAGTCGTAGTAGTACAACCCCACCATTTTCTACATGTAGAGGAGAACCTGTCGGATTTACTTGTCAACCGAACACTGAACTCCTAAGGAATGGACCGCCTTAGCGGAACTTCCAGGCCATTTGGGCCAATATAATAAGGCTGGGCCGGCGCTACTCGACCACTTACGCCACTCCTAGTTCAGATGAAATCCATGACTCTGAAACGTAAAGCTCGTTTCCCCCTTTCCCCAAGTAGAAACTTGTTGATACGGCTCCACCAAGAAGTCGTACCTAGTTGGAAAGGAAAACTCACCGATATTTCCCAGGCGATGCCTGTTAATGGATTAACTTGTTCCAAGAATTTTACTTCCCGAATATTGGGTAAGTAATCAAAAACTCTTTTACCAAGACAGCAACCTTGTTGCGAATATAAAACACACCACCGAGCCGGATCCCCCAGGTTTTGAGCGAGTATTTAAATCCCCTTTTTAAAAGGAAGATCTTAAATATAAAAATGGTTTTGGGATCCGCTCTAACTTTTGAAAATCATTTTAAAGACTCGAAAACACTTTAAAGAGTGTTTGGAGTAAAACTGATTTAATGAAGTAAATCAGTCCCCAGAATATTTAGAAAATGTCTGAATATTATTATTTAAATAATATTCCCATAAAAATAATCTTTATAAAATAATTGAAGTAGAAGTATTAAAACTTATACTTGAAATGAATAGCAAATAATCAAAGATATACTTATACGAAAGTAATATCTTTATTTGAATAATCAAAAATAAGTTTGATTATCGACACCTTATTCTTTAATAAATTAAAGAATATATCTCAGCAAATAATCGGAGTCATAGATCCTCAAATGAATATTCAAATAATATTCAATAAATAAAATAAGCTGAGTCATAATACCTCGAATGAATATTATAAATAATATTCATTAAATAAAATAAAGGAGTCATACATCCTCAAATGAATATTCAAATAATATTCAATAAATAATGTAAAGGAGTCATACGCCTTCGAATAATATTTGAAATAATATTCAATAATAAAATAAAGTTAAAGTTATCGAATAAACCTTATTCGATTAATAGTTTTAAAAACTATATCCATACATATATATATAAATATATATATATATATATATATATATATATATATATACTCGGGAACATCGACTCCCGGTTTAGAAATATGTTCACCTTTTATCCCCTATACTAAGGGTATACGCAACTACTTGCTTATTTCTAGCATAGGTATTATGCAACTATAAGCATTGAAATCAACAGATAGATAACCAGATTACGAAACAGACATGCATATATACCATATTAGCATGCTCCAATATATCGCAAAATTTGCTAATAACAATCATGCAATATCACAAGATAAGGCATATACATATATTTACATCACAACAACAGTATAACGGGTAGAAAACTTGCCTGAGCGACTTGGGGGTGAGAAAGGCTCGAGACGAGTCTGATAACCTATAAACAACAAGTAAGTTGGAATTAAACCAAAATCACTTGTAAATCTATACTTTAACTAACTTAGACTCTAACGCTTGTTTTGCGCTCACTGATTCGCTTAAGTCACTCGGGTACCCTCGGCTCCACCATTTTTAATAATTTAACCTTTACGAGTTTTAAAGCGATTCCTTCGCGAGTGACTTACCAACTGCCTAAAACACTTACCATAAATGTTTCATGCATTAATTAACCCTTTTTGGTCTTTAACCTACATTTCAAAGTAAGGCGAGGGAAAAAGTTTCGTTCGTGAAACGCCGTTACTTGAAACGGTCGTTTCTCCTAAACCGTAAATCGGAATCGAACGAACTACATATCAAAACGAAGCTCGTAACATGAGCTATCTAAACATGGCAGTGGTCACAATCTAGCAGGGGGTCCTCGGGTCCTAATGCTATGCACAAAACAGTCCAAAGAAAATCGGACGTTACGACGGCTATGTTTACGCGATTTCCAATATTTTTAAACCATTCAAACCCATTCCAAATCAACCCCAAATCCAACCTCAAATCCATCATACAACAAACATCCATCCTTATCACATCATAACAATCCCAACAAATCCACATTAACCATTTATACTATTCTTTATCATGAATTTAAACTACACTTAAGTTCATTAATCAACAACCAAGATTTACAACTTCAAAAACAACCCAAAACCCATTAATCTCTACATACACAATCATCAAGCCTCTCATGAACTCTAATACTCATTTTATGCTCTTAACTTTCAATAACAAAGCTTGGTTAAGAGATTATACCTTCCTTGGAGAGTGGAGAATCAAGAGGATGGCTTGGAATCACCTTTAAAGCCCTTAACCAAGCTTAATCTAAACAAAACTTCAAGAACAAAATTCTTAGTTCTTGAAAACACTATTCACCATCTTCTTTGATGATTTATAGAAAAAGATTGGCTTGGAATTAGAAGCTTAAACTTATAGGAAGTATGTAACTTAACTAGGAGAAGCTAGGATAATTACCTTGCTAAATAATAAGTGGAGGAGCTTGAACTTCCATTTTTTTAAGAAGAGAACCCGAGAGCTTCATGAAGAAGAAGAAGAATTTTGTGTTTTGCCTTGTCTTGATTTTTGGTTGGTTGATTTGGTTTTGTTTTTGATTTAGTAAATTACCTTCTTGCCCTTGGATTTGTGTGGTTACAAAGCCACCACACCTCCTCCTTCCCATGTCATGTTTATCTCATCCACATGATGTCATCCTTCCTTCCTTGTCTTCTTTCTATTGGTTGGATGACATCACTCCCATTAATCCCTTTGATTAACTTCCTAATCGTTTGCCTAATGACCGCTGATCTGTTATACGGTTCGCTTAACTTTCGTTCTCGTTTATCGTTTGAAGGATCATACCCGGGATCTTATTACTTAGGTTCCCTTAACCTTTCTCAATACATTGTATTCCTTTTATGATCCTCTCTTATAATCCTTTAATTTAAATCCTTTTTATTCTGTTACCTTATACTCAATTCTCTTCGTATCTTGTGGATTTCCGGGAAAAACCAAAGTGTTCGGAATTGGATTCTGACGATCTTTACATACACTTATATACTTCATAGAGTACTAATAATATCCCATAAGATCAATAACAGAACCCCTACATAGCGTGGCATGAAAAATTTTCTCGTTCAGCAAAAACACTATTCATAAGGGTTTCAAAATTTCTCAAAAATTGGGGTTATTACACAAGTGCTCGTAGATATAGCTGCTATAAATGTTTCTGTAACTAGAGAAAGAGACATACCAGTATTGTTTGTCTTCTTAGGAAGAGGACAATCCTGTTTCCAGTGACCTGACTGTTTGCATCTGAAGCACTTTCCCTTAGGCTTTTTCACACCACCCTGAACTCCCACTGCCTTCACAGCTTTCTGTGTCTGAGCCTTTTTCTTCTTCTTAATACCTTTCGGCTTAGAGGAAGAACCTTTCTCAGCCACATTCACTTGAACACTCTGCCGAAATAATCCTTCAGCTGCCTGAAGTTCTGTCAGCAGTTCCGCGAGACTATACTGCCTCTTGTTCATGTTGTAATTCAAGCGGAACTGCTCAAAACTCTTGGACAAGCTCATAAGGATAATGTCAATCTGGGTTTCCCCGTCAAGTTCAGCACCAAGGATCTCTATCTCATTCAGATGCGACATCATCTTGAGAACATGATCCCTTACAGGTGTGCCTTCAGCCATCTGAGTGTTCATTAAAGCCTTCATGGCTACTTGCCTAGCAGCCCTATTCTGATCTCCAAAAAGTTCCTTGAGATTAAAGAGCATATCCGAAGCAGTGGCCATAGACTGATGCTGATGCTGCAAAACACCCGACATTGCTGCCAGAATGTAACATTGCGACATCTCATCAGCCTTAATCCACCATTTATAATACTCTTTCTCATCTTCAGGAGCATCAGCAGCAGGCTATTCAGGCTTGGGTTCATAAGTGCAAAACTTGTACTCCTCAGCAGTCAACACAATGTCCAAATTTCGTTTCCATTCAATATAGTTAGGTTCGGTAAGTTTGTTATCCTTAAGTATGGTGAATAGTGGATTAAAGCCCATTTTATCCTGAGAATCATGCATAAAAACATCACATAAATAAGGGTGCATTAATTATTAAGATCTAAATTATTAAAATTTAATGCACTAACATCTAAACACCATAAGCTTCTGGTACGCCACGATGTGTGACATGTATACCACCTAATTTTGTTTAAATGTTACTTCGGTCCTATTACTAAACAATATGCCACGTTGGGGTGGACTATATTATTTTTTATAGCTAAGTGTATACCATCATCAAATCTTAAATTATTCGAAATCTATGGAACTTGGTACGCCACGATGGGTGGCGTGTATACCTTTCAATATTCGTAATTTTGCCTTGAATAGAATACTTCAATTCAATATTCATCAATGGTTTGATTTCCAGGTAGTGGAGGAGTCACATCGGTCTCGCATAAAACCCACAGCCTTACAAGTTCGATGAACCCGTTTTGGACAAAATCGCCCCAAATCAGAAATAAAGAAAATCCGTATTTATTCCTTTCAAAATTTATTAATTTAAGAAGTTTGTTCTAGTAATTTCTATAACATTCTAGACACCATAAATTACATGCCACGATGGGTGACGTATATATAATTTATATTCGTCTTTATGTTAAATTACCTACAACCAATAATGGAGACCATGGGATTTAATTTCATATTAATTCCCTCTCCCACTTAGATTTTTTTTATTAAAATTGAGGAATTTTAAAACTAAATGGGGCCCTATGTTGTTATAATTATGTCTAATCATGCATTCAAAATACATAAATAATTTTAGCAACATATAACATTTAATTAAAGCAATAAATAAATTTTATGTCCATGTCGTCCTAATTAAGTTAAACATGCAATTTTAAAAGAATTACACACATAATTAACGACACACATAATCAATAAATTAAAGCAATAATTAAAATTTAATGGAAAAAATTAAAATAAATTTTCCACTATTATGGCCCTTGAAAATAAACCAGCTCTCAAAAAAAATCTGCCACAAGCGCGTCCCGACGCCCCCAGCAGCCCCAACAGCCCCAGCAACCCCAGCAGACCCAGCAGCCCCAGCAGCCCCAGCAGTCCTAGCTGCCGCAGCGGCCCCAGCAGCCCCAGCTGCCGCAGCGACCGCAGCGCGCGCGCCTGTTGCTTTTCTGTGAGTTTTGTTTTGATTTTGTTCGATCCAAACATCAACAGCAGCCCCTTGTAATCGCACAGCGGAACAAAAAACTACCGGAATTGATTTCCGATCGCACATAACTATTACAAAATACCCGGAGCAATTACAAAAAAATAGATCTAATACAAAACTAATTTTGTAAAATCTATTCTAACACGATCAACCCTCGTGTAAATTACAACCACGATTAAACCACGGGGAAACCAAAACAAAAATTAACCACGATTAAACCACGTGGGATCCAAACACATAATTAAAATATACATGGCCATAATAGTGGATTAACAACCTGCATCAAAACCAATACAAGCAAAACACTATATACACGCATATATAATTACGACATGGACATTATATCATAAAACGTAGAACCCATTACCAGGCTCTGATACCAATTGTTGGGAACCACGGACTTAGGGTGTTACTACGTTTTACGATAAAGATTATGAAAAGAGGATTAGCTTGTTAATGGTTGATTCCACGCTCTTCTATTGTATTCCCAAATTCCCTTGAGCGAAGTGTGGCCTCCGTCTTCTCAAGTTATCCTCTCTTCTTGCTCCTTGGTGGCTACAATAAGTTTTCACACAATCCCAAGCAAGAAGAGAATAAGAATATATATAGGCTACAATAGGGACCATGGATAATTAGGTTGGGCCTTCTTATTACATCTTGAGCCTATCCCAATGTAATTAAATATTAATTCAATCCACTAAAGAATTAATATTTGCACTAACTTTCCTAATACCGTAATTTAATTAATTCGGTTCCAATATTATTTGCTTATTAAATTCCCCATGTTTAAAATATCATATATCCATTAATTAAATAAATTACTGATAATTTATTTAATTAATATCTTTTATCCTTGATCATCCACTCAACCTTTATTTAATTATGCCAGAATAAATTCCACCTGCAGGGTTTCACATAATTAAATCTTTTTGAGCTTTCAAGGGGACATCATTAACCCGAATATTATCAGGACATGAATTCCTTCAATAAATAATATCCAGCATGTATATAATTCCATCACCCAAAATATAATGATATAATTCAAAAGAATTATTTCATATATAAATCAAAGCATGTAAATAATATACACGTGTCAATTACTATTTCCAGATTAAGAACCTAAGCATTAATAATAACATAGAATCTTAGTTCTCCTTCTTAATCAGTATTAAGGGAACAATTCTAAATTTGATCATGTTCAATATACACAAAGTATACTAGTATTATTTATTAGTCAATATAAACTAATCTAAATAATACTACAGCCATACCAGTGGATTGTCCAACACCACCTGTGCTGTGAACCTTATTATATTATATAACCGTATTTAACAATCTAATATTCTGTATCCCATTTGATACTAGATTGTTCACAATATATAATATTAGACAACATGTAAACATTCAAATGATTCTCAAATAAACTGGCCAGAAATAAATGTACATACTTCAAATAAATATTTTCAGTATACACTAACAAACACAAGTTCCAAAGCAATCTCAAATAATCCTATTCAGCATTCAAGGACCAAACATATTGATATAAGCTATCATTTCATTCGAGAGCATATAATGAATAGGATTGTGGAACTTCATTATGTTCCCACAACGGACCAAATTGCAGACATTTTCACGAAGCCACTTGATGAAGTTACCTTCAGTAAGTTGGTTAGTGAACTTGGCATGTTGAATTTGTCCAATTAATTAGAAATCAACAAATGTAGTTTGGTGCGGGTAAACTTTACCACCCCAATGATGATGCTTTGAGGGGAAAGTAAGTTTACATATCTATTGATTATATATATCCATATTTGTAAACTTGTTTTGAAGCTAATTGATTACAATGCCTTACATGTTATATGCTAGTGGTAAGTAAGTTAGAATTTTTGATGCAATATATGAGTTGTTTGAATGTTTACATGTTATATGTTTACTATGATGAAAACACTCATGATATTGATATGTATTTTAGCACACACACACATCTCAATATTATTTACACTTTGATCTAAGACCCTGTAATCTCACTTATGATCTTATCATAACTCTGATTTATAGTTTTAAATCCTGCTTTTGACCCTGTGCAAGTAATTTGAGTACTCTGATTAGATTTTGTGTGCTTGTATCATGTTCTAGGTAATTCTGTATAATTTTTGAGTTTCAGACCCTAGGTAACTCTGACAACAGATTCCTTGGTCACTCTGATTATCTGTCCATGCTAGAATAACTCTGTCTGTTTTGTGCACGAATAAATATGCAGCATAACTAGCAATAGTTGTGATATGATTATGTTAGGATTAGTTTTTTATTGGTTCAATCTTGTGTTAACTAATCAATTGGTGCATACTTGTTGGATACACTCTTGGCACAATCAATAGCTTGAATGACTTATATGTTGACGCTGTGTGTAATTCTAATGATCTTGCTATGCTTATGTTTTGTTCTGGATATTTGATCCTGATATATTTCTTATACTCTGATTACCTTATGCATGTCTTATAAAGCTTAAAATAATGGTCATCTTTTTCCTCTATAGTATTGATCTGTATTGGACTAACGTGAAATATTTTGAGTTAATGAGATTTGATTGAGTAGTACTGTCAATTGAATCAGAAAGCATAATCATCTAAGACATCCTTCATGAATCCATATGGTGGTAAGTAAAGGTAAAAGATCTCTAGTTATGAGACTACTTTGTTCTTGATCATTAAATTCTTTGATATTGTACTTCGTATGTTTGTGATCTTTAACACCCTCAGTGGTCCTAGGAACTGACTAAGAGCCTATCAAACCTCATAGGTTCTAACCCAAGTCATTAGAACCAAATATTTCTCAAAAAGTATTCCATTACCTTACTCTGATACATCCCCAGATTTTGCTCTGATTCACTTAATTTTATTGAGATATCAACTCAGTGATCATACAAAATTACCATTTAGTTTTGGAGTTGTGGTAAGAATGAGGAAGATAGTGTGAAGAAGCACCACATAAGGAAGGAAAGGTCAACCCTACAGCTCTGTCTCTCACAAAGAAGTGGAGTATGTATAACCTGAGACATCTGTAAGCCCATCTGTATTCTCTCAAAAGGATATAGAGCTGAAAAGGCATATAAACAGTTACTAGGTGCATTCTCCCAACAGAATGTTATCTATTGAAAATTCACCTGTCAGCGAGGGCATCTGTATAAGGGTCACTACTCCTTGGTTAAAATGTTTCCAATGCACATGTGAGATTCACACATACAAGGAAGGTATTGACAAAACAATCATTATAAAACCATATCAAGGTCAACGACAACAGGTTGAAATCCTAGATCATGTTCTAATCTTTATCTCTGATTTTGAATAAGAACATATGATCCTGGTTGGTTACTTTGATAAGTCCTCACAGACTTTAGAAGAAATATTTTATCCCTAATGGTGTATCATTGATCATTGGTAATCTTCCCAGAATCCAAATCTGGAAATGATTTTGGCTTAGTCAAAATAGCAACTTGTAAATGAGGACTCAGATATCAACTGACGAGTTTATAAGGTATACTTCTTCATGGAAGTTGAGGGATATCAGGAATTTTTCCACTTAAAAGAATCATAATTCCCCCTCTCAGAAGGAACATTTCTGAATCTCTTGACTGAGAGTTTCCATCCTTGAAGGTGGAAGGCAACTTGTTTATGAAAAGGATTTTCTCGCAGGTACACCTGGATGTTTGGAGCTTTGAGTGAGTGACACAATGTGACACTGAGTGACAAACACTTGAGTGTAGAGTGGAGTGAAATACAATGTAAGATCACTAAACAGAAATCACACACTTGCACTGTGAGGAATGGTTACCAAATAATCTCTTCACTTGGCTGGATGATCCTAAGGTTTTACTCTGAATACATTTTGAAGGATTACTCAACTAAGGGGGAAAGATTATAAAGAGATTATGAACTGATAGTCTTTCTGTAACTAAGAAGAAGGATTTCTAACTTTATTGTACTAAGGAAGGGGTTTTTCATCTTAGGGGGGGAGATTATTGGGTTTTGGTTCTGGAAGATAGTGTTTGAAGACGTATCTATCTGCAACTCTATATAAGGGAGAGAAGAATCTGTTATCTGCTGAAGCTGAATGCATATAAAAGATGCGGTAGATATAAGATAACATTATTTCCAAGTCCCGGATTAAAAGTTGAAAGTTGATTGAAGATTTTTGGATAAGGTTAGTTGAGTTATCCTCCAAACTGTTGCTTCTCCATTATTATTTGACCATCAGGTGTAACAGTCAAATAGGGGGAGATTGTTGAGCAAGATTGAAGCTGTATGTATAACTCAACAATACCGGTTTGGATAACTCAACATAGAATAAGGACTTTGAAATAATCTATGTTCCACTAGAATCAGTAAAGATTGTTTAATTAGGTATATGCACAAAAGGTTTTGTTAGTTGCAGTAAGACGATGTCGACAGTGATCTGTATGAAGTTTATTAATATGTCCAGGCATCGGAGGAATAAAGTTGGAGTCATTCGAAGCAGTTATCAAAATCAATGTGAAGACCTCAAGGATTCCTAGTGTAGTTGGTTATTTGGTAGAAGTCTTAACAGTGGTTTATACGCGTATAATACAAAGGTCTGAGAGCGGAACTAGTCGTTTGTGAACCAGACCCGTGCATGAGACGTCAATGATCCATGAAAGAAAACGAAGTATTATTTTTAGAAACACTGTTAAGTAGTTTTTGTACTCGAGGAGTCTGGAAATATAATGAGGTACAAATCCCAAAGATTAGAAGGCCTGCAGTTACAGAGGAGTACAGCTCGAGGGTTTAAAGGATTTATTTTTTAATCAAAGACTGATTTTTATTAAATGAATAAATGGAAAAATAATCATTTATTTATTTAATTCAAAATCACATTTGATTTTAAAGTAAAAATATTAAATGTTGATTTTTATTAAATAAATCTCAAAACTTTTATTTATTTAATTTAATATCAATATTTAATTTTGGAAAAATAAAATTAATGTCTGAAGTTTAATTAGATAAATAAATAAAATCTTGATTTTATTTATTTATTTATTTATTTTACTTCAAATTATTATTTTTCTTCCAGCCGAGTTATTTATTTAAAAAATAGACAGTTCGTTAATTCATTTAACAAAGAATCTAGTTGTACTCTTATTCACAAAATGGCAGCCTAGTGGTTCGTTTGATTGCTTATTTATGTGGGACCCAGAAGAAGCTAAATAAATCAAAGAACAAGAATCTGGCAGGTACGATAGTCTTTCTGTTCGACAACTTCTCCCTCCGCGCATGAAGCGCACGACTGACGACCCCCTTTATTTGGTTCCGCGCATGACGCACACTTCCATCTCCTGCATGTTTTTGTTCAACACAGAATGCAATCTTCTACCTGGTCGCCACATGATTTATGCATGCAAATATTTGCTTCTACTGCTACATGAGTCGCCATAGGAAGAAGTGTTCAAGGCAAAATCGGCGCTCTAATCACACTAGATCGCCACAGAATATTATTCCAAGTGCTACTCTCCTCTTGGTCGCCATAAAGATTATTCTTGCGAGCTGTACAATTCTAAATGTGTGGACATGGTTAAGCCATATTTTTAGTTCTTATCTCTCCTACAATTCTAATTTCTACAAAACAAAAAGAATTGTAGCAGATTAAAATCACTTCTCAGCAAACACTCTAAAAACTCTCTACAAAAATTTTCTTGGAGAGTTGGTTGATTTCATTTATTGAAATTAATGAGAGAAGTGCTGCCCAATTTAATTCACACCTCATTAAAGTCTTACAATTTGTTACACTCATTATTTGTAGCCTCCTTGTACGTATTGATTATATTTGGATCAAGAAACTATAGATTTTTAGGGTGATAAAAAGAACCCAAGATTGTTAGCCATTGTATTGGTTTTTTTATATTTGTTGCTCCAAATCTTTGTATTTGGAATTTTAAGTAAGCCTCCGGGTATTTATACTTTTGAATAAAAAGAATATTTACCCAGAACCCCGTTGTGTGTTTGTTTCGTTTTAATTTCGATATTCCGCTGAATTAATTTTAGAAAACGAAGAAAATAAATTCACCCCCCCCCTATGTATGTACATTTGGACCTAACATGTTCCTAGAGTTAGTTTATGTTTTGAACTTCTCATGTTTTTTGCAGATATTATATAGTTGATCAACTAAAAAGTTATCAAATTTAATAGTTTTGGTGTTTGATTGTTGTAGGAGTTGGTAGATTTTGTTAAATACGAATCAAAAGCTTTGCCTCTAAGTGCTAGAAGGGAGCATGAAAAAAAAATTGTTGCTAAGAGAGGGCATGACAAGAAGTTGCTGCTAAGAAGGGTGTTGGGAACTTTTACAATCAGAAAAAATATGGAAACAAACATCCACACTAAAAGTACTAGTGTTCTTGACCGTGTTTAAACAATGGTTATGTTTAAATTGATGTACCAGCTAGTTGTGTAAAATTTTATATTAATATTAATAAGTTCAAAGTCTCACTCTTATTTTTTGTATTAGAATTTCTATTTTCATTCTAAATAATACCCCCTTCCTTCCCCCGCCGCCTTCCGACTCGCGGGAGTATACAATGACAGCTTCCGAACACTCATGACCGATTTTTAAATAATACATGTGCTGGTGTATTTAGGCAGTGGGCACATAATTATTTTAAAAAAAAAATTAAATTGACTTAAGGTGTCGGTTGTTTGTGATGGTGACACTTTTGCTCTAATTTTAAGCGTCGGTTAATTTTAAACACGACACATATGCATTCATATTCAGCTTAAATCGACGCTTTTGAATGAATTCAAGGTGTCAGTTTTCTAATTAACCGATGCCTTTGGATGACTTTTACTGTCGGACTTATAATTGACCGACGCTAATGGATGACTTTTAATGTCGGTCTTTTAATTAGCCGACGCCTTTGCTCACTTTCAGTGTCGCCGGTTAACCGACACCCAAGATACTCACATATGGCGTCCCTTTCATATACTACGCCACAATGCCGATGCTAAATGTCAATTTTAACCGACGCTAGAGGTTAATTTTGTACTAGTGAATACGATGAGATATGATGAACATGGAGATGTTTCTTATCAGTATATCTGAGTTATTTAAACAAATTTTACTATACACACCCTGTATGGATAGGACTAAAGAGTGCTTATAGAGGTTTGTCCGATATCAATCTTTTAAAGATAATATAACATTCTACAGGCTTCTGTTCTGGAGTTGTGTGACCTACTTCCTGTAAATAAGAAAAGTATATACAATATAATGACAAAAAACAATTAGAGAAATAAATTCTCAAATGAGAAGAATCTGAAGTTTTAAATTGGATGGACTAATGCAGAGAAGTCTTTTGCCTTCACAGTACCTGTAACAGCCCGCACTTTCGGACTATTAATTCTAAATCAAAACTAAAACAAAATACAATTATTAATCTATAATTATATTACAATGGTGACTATTACAAAAACGCAGCTAACGGAAGCGGTCCAAAAGTCAATCTACTCCAATTCTAAGTCCTCGAACTTCAATGTTATCCAACTCGAACTCTTAGGCGAAACTTGAAATTGTAAGAATGGGCTATATAGCCCAGCAAGAGACCAATCGATCCAACTAGCAGGCCAAGTAACATGAACACATATAACAAAATACGATATTCGATACGATACGATATACGATACAAACACTTTCGATACATATTCTTATTCTTATTCCTATTCGATACACACAATACACATACCACATAAACAACAATAATTCAAAATCCTTAATCCATGCCACGATCACTACAACCCGGTGATAACGGTCCTAAATTTTCTGAAAACTGTCACTAAAACCCGATGACTGCGGTCCTAAGTTCTTATTCGATATTTTCACAAACCATGGCACAAATCAGAGATCCAAAATTATCGTTGAGACAACACACATGTACAACAATACATATACTATAGCACATAATACTTTCAAATATATCATCACTTAGCCCATATTTTGATAATTAGATTTACACGTATAACACACAAGTTTGAAAACACTAGCAAGATCGATCGAAATCTTACCTCAAATACTGGTCAGATCTGAATTTACTCTTTTCGACCCTCTAAACGACGTTTTCTTGGAAAACACAAAATACGAAAGTTGTAGAGAACGAAAAGACCTTTCCGAAACGTCCAGGATCACTGAATTCCGAATTACGATGAATTTTGTACAAATTTTACAAGACTGCCGATTTATGAGAGAAAAAGGCCTACGAATTTTATGGATGAAAACGAGGAAGACGAAAGGGGTGTATTAATAACGAGATAAAACCCTATATCTTAACCTACAAGTTATTCATATTAGAATTGGATCCAAATTTTAGGCCCATTAGTCTAATTCAATTTTAAATCCTAGTCCTTTTCTAATTTTAATATTTTTTTTCTATTATTCTATTATTGATCTAATTCTAAAAATTACGGGATATTACAGTGTCAAATGCCATATTGTTGGAGTAAGCCCTTGTGTATCTACAGAGTCAAAAGAATCACTCAGCATATTGGCCATCAACAATCCATGGCCGATGAAAAAGGGGATGAGAGGAGAGGAGGGGTTAGAGAGTTCGTATATATGTTCGTATAAATATTTTATACTTCTATGCTTTTAAATGAATTAAATAACCCTGCCTATTTGGTCTTTTTTTAACAAATTTGGCCCAAGGTTAAAAACATAATTTGTATACCCGAGTAGCGAAAAGATATGATTTTAAATTTGGGGGTGCTTATGGGTACAGTGGTGTAAACATTATGGTCTAAAAGGTCATTAAGCCATATAAAAAAGATCATTAAGATTTAGTGATCAGAAACCACAGTCCACAGGGGAAAGATGGTAAGGTTCTGTGCTGGTTCATTGGATTGTAAGGATAGAAGAATTAACGAACTCAATGCTATGTCAAGATATTATTAGAGCAGGAAATAGGTAACGCAGCGGGCAGAGTGAGAGTGGGACACCTCAATGACTGAGCTGCAAATTGCTTCAACATCAAAAGCACTAAAATGATTTCTCGGTTCTAAAGATGAACTTAATACAAGTACTTCCATAACATTCTCTTTAAATCTAAAATTTAACCTGGTCAATTGGGCATCAATATACATCTACCCGAAAGTGATGCCCAATGTGACTAAATCTCGAGCTCTTCCTCTACCGGCCTTATAACGATCATTCATAATAGGTATTTCTATCACATATTTTTCACAAAATGATTTAACATTCTCAAACAAAGTGTCACACGCTTCATCTCTTAATACTTGTAGAAGTGATTTAGTTGTATAAACTAGACTCATTGCATTCACGATATCTTGAGATTTTTGTTGTAATGATTGACAAAGGTCATCCATTATTTTCATGACTTCCTTCATGAGATGCAAGATAAACGCAAAGTTGTAAGATGTTAACAAATCATATCCTTTGTTGGCCTCATCATGCGGAACATAATTTCCAGGACCATTGATAACACATTTTAGAACATTTAGATTTGCATTGTACATCTTTATCAAGCTTCTTATAGAATTCAAGTGTGAGCTCCACCGAGTATCGGTCGGCCTTTGCAACATCCCAATTTGATTTAACCCTCTCCCGGTCTCGATCTCATCACTAAGAATTAAGCTTTCTAATTCACTTGTTTGTGCATTTTTCAACAAATCACTTCTTTTGCAAGATGAACTAGCAATATTGATGATATAATTTATTTGTTCAAAAAAATTCATAGACCGGTACAACAATTTTGGATGTCGCCACTGAAAGGAATATGTCCTAAGTCCAATCATGTATTAGGATTTAGGAATAACTTCCTGTGTAATCTGTTTTGATTTCATTGATATTAATAAAAGACTAGTTTTGTTTTTATTATGGGCTTTATCTATTTAAGTGTTTAAATAAGATATATCATAGTTTAGAGTAAAGCTTTTTATGGATTATGATGAGATCATAATAGTGAGACCTAAAAGATGATAACTCTAAACTTAAATAGTTCCTGGTCATAGGATTACTAACTGGTAATTAATAATCCGCAAAGATCGGTACATACTATGCTTGCTTCATTATGAAGGATGTCTGTTTTCATAGACATTTGTGTGGTGACACTATAGCTAGTATGTAGGTGCTTATTATAGAATAAGTTCACTGAACATGACTCGCCCAGCTGAACAACTGATGGAGTTCACTCACGTGTCAGCAGTTGTTCACATAGTGATAGTTGTACAAGTATCCTTAGACTTGAGGTCATCATAGTCATCTTGTGTACACTGAACTATGCTTTGGTTTAGTTCTTAGTCTCTAGGGACAATTATTAGGGCTCTACTGGGTATAGGAATTTGTACACGAAGATAGTGTATGATCAATAAAGGATCTACCCCTTCCAGTGAAGGAAGCGAATGTTCAAGGCTGATCCACTTATGCTAGTTCAGGAATCTCTGGCCAGAGTGAATGAAATTAGAAAGGAGTTTCTAATTTACATAGAACTGAGCATAGTAAATGGTAAGCAAGTGATTAAATTAGATAGGCTTGACACGAGATCCATGCCTTGTATTTAATCGGGACATTGTAGGGTAGAAGGAGTTTATTGTACGGTAACTATTCAATGAATAGGTTCTTGGCATTCTAAGCAGTGAATTCATATTATCCGGATAGTCGCGATATGCTGAGAAGTATCCCTCACGATGTAGAATAAATGTGATTAATTAATTAATCATATTTAATAAATTAGAGAATTTATATAAATAATGATAAAATAGTTTTATTATTATTTATTTCTACTACCGGCTTAATATTGAACCTACAGGGTCACACCATAAAAAGAGAATGATTTAATGGTGGAGGATTTAATTAATAATGGCTAATAATTATTTATTTATGAAATAAATAATTAATTGGCAAATTTAATAATTGATTAAATGAGATTTAATTGATTATAAATTAATTAAGAAAAGTTCTTAATATTATTAATTAAGGATTTAATTTTTGGAAATTAAATCAAGAGAGAGAATTATTTCTAAAGTGTTTAGAAAAAGGATTAATAATTAAAAGGTGTTTTAATTATTAATGAGAATAATAAATGGGATAATAATAATAATATTTATGGGAAAATTTCAGCTGAAAATTTTGCCTATAAATATACTATTATAAACCCTATTTTTATTCTAACCCGAAACCCAAAAGTTTTTAGAAAACCTAATTCTCTCCACCTCCTCCTCCTCCTTAACGTTGTTTTCTTGGTGGATACCGGTGGAGTGCTTCACATTTGAGGAGCAGCTGCTAAGGATCTCCGATCGTTGCTTTTGGATCGCATATTAAAGGTTAGTAATCGATCCATATGTTTTTACCACGATTCATATGCTTTTATTTGGATTTTGTATGTGTAAAAGTGTTTTACCATGCCTTCGCTGCGATTAAAATCCAACAGCCACTAAGGTTAATTGGAGTCGATGAGCAAGACAATCTATATAATATGCAAATGGACATTCCTTAGAGAATAATGCTTGTAATCCATTTCATTCCCCACGCAAATTGCGAGCACCATCATAACCTTGACCATGAATATTTTTCACATAAAGATTATGGTAAGAAAGAACATTGCATATGGCATTTTTCAAAGTTATCGAAGTAGTATCCATCACATGAACAGTTGAAAAGAAGCGTTTTTGTACAAAACCACACTTGTCAATAAATCGCAAGACTAAAGACATTTGCTCTCGTTTTGAATCATCTCGTGCTTCATCAACTATGAAACAAAACTTCGAATCCCCAATCTCACTACGGATTTCACCTTGCACTTTACTTGCAAAGAGAGAAAAAAATTCCTTTTGAATTTGTGGAGAAGTATAACAAGAATTTTTAGGAGCATTTTTAAGAAAACATCTTTTACCTCTGGATTGTAAGAAGCAAGAATCTCTAGCATTTCAAGAAAGTTCCCCCGATTCCTCGATTGTAGACTCTCATATTTGTTCTGAAAGCACACCCTTGGAAAGTTATCCATCTAATTGCATCAATTGATGTTATTAGACGCAAACGGTCGCTTTTTATTTGCTGTGAAGTTTATTTTTCAATAATTCTCACAATATGTTGTGATGGTTTTGCAAGATCATGACAACGTTGAATAGCCGTTCAGTGAGGTGAATTAGAATCTTTTCCTATATGAGCTAAGAAAGCACATCTTTTTCCGTCATTAACTTTCTTCCATGTTCTGAATCCCTCAATAATAAAAGCAGTTGATCCCGAACGTTCACTTGGATTATAAAACAGATAACAAGTAAGACAAAAAGCACAATCTTTAGTTGAAGAAAATTCAAGCCATTCCGGAAATAACTTTTACCAAGAAGTCACAAAACGCTTACGATTGGTGATTCTAAAAGATCTATTTTGTGGAGGAGTCGGTTGATAAGGTCCTAAATTAATATAAGCTCGTCGAATATCATCACGTTGACTAACCAGATATTTATACAATTGATTTCTTAGTCCTGGATCACGCTTTAATTTGGAAATATCAATCTCATTTATTTTTACTGAAGAAGTTGCTTCTACCTCAACATTTTGAGGTTCAACGGGAGGTTCAACATCAATATTTTGAGTTTCAGTTGTGTTTACTTCACTTACATGAGATTCCGATACACTTTTAAAAAAAGAATGGAGAAACGTTTCGGTTTCACCATACCCGGAAGGTCCAACATATAATGCACAAATATGTAATAAACTTCAAGAAGCAAGCACAATTAGACATTCAGGCACAAATTAAAGAGTAAAGAGTTAGACAATTGATAATTTCTTACTAATAATTTTTCGTCTTCAATCAGAGAACTTGAATCATGTTAGCATTTTTTTTCAAACACTTAAAAGAGTAGTATCAGAAGACCCTTCGAAAGATAAGTAGATAGGTAACAGGTGGAATGCGTGAGTGAATGAACTTTCAACTTTACCAATACATAAGTATTTCTACCTCTCTGTTTTAGTTTAATAATTAATTATTCAAATGATTTGACACTGCACGTGCAGTTGTGTAGCTTGGTTAGGTGGGTGCAAAATTATGTTTCTCTGTTTAAATTTTTAAAGGAAAAAGGAGACTACTATATCAAAATAAAATAGTTTGGGAGGACTAGAATAAAATATTTTTAATTTAATACATAAAAATTGACATTATTAAGAGACTTTGGGGTGGCCATGGCAGAGTCTTGCCCCGGCCTGCCTCCGTCACTGCTTCGCACCTCTATCTAATTTAACAAATGAATCCAAAAAAAAGTGCATGAGCTGAAATAGCTAGGTGGGTAGTCTTCAGCTCTCCGGTTAGTTTTGGAGTAGTTTATGACTTTATGTACTCAACCTCCTGCAGTTGGCGTTATTAAGATTTCTGTTGCCTATCAGAAAAATAAAAAATCAAATGCATGGTTCAATGACCAACATCCACTATAATTTAATTTAGATTGAATCATTTCAAATATGTTCTAATTTTCATTGAAAAAGTAAATATTTTTCTATTATTTTATCAAAATTGTGTCACGTGACTTGGGGACGTAGATGTACAGAATTTTGAATTGGATAATTCACGAATTAGTTAATTAGAGATGAATTATAAAAAATCCTACTTTTTTAAAATTTATTTGTGATTTTTGTGATTTTTATGATTTTGAATTTTTTTATAAAAATACGGTTTGCAACCAAAATGTATAACTTTTTTTATATTTTAATATTTTATCATAATTAGTTGAGACTTTTTTTGGTTGAGATTGCATGTGCTTGGAGGTGATTGTATCGAGTTGAAAAATTGTGTTTTCATAAAAAGAATTAAAAAATTACATTTTACAAATAAAATTAAAAAAGGGGATTTTTGTAAAAAAAACTTTAAACACTCATATTTTTCACAATACTTTTTCAAAATTTTAATGATCTAATTTTGTATATCTAGATGTACAAAATTTAAATATGATATGTTACCTCAAAAATAGAAAAGACATTATAGGTATCTTGAAATTTTATTTTTTGAAATATAGTAAAATTTATAAAATGGAAGTAAATTAAAATGAACATCTTTAAAGATAATATAGAGCATTTTCTTTTAGAATACATGAAAATTAAATAGTTTAATTTATTTTGTACATGTATTTCAATATTGATATATACTTGTAGATTTTGTCAGATTATTAAAGATAGTATACTATTCGAATATATTGAAAATATGAATTTTTTTGAAAAAAAATTAAATTCAAAATTATTTTTACAAAAATACTATTAATTTTTTAAAAAATAGCAAAAACATTTTTTTATTTATAAAAATACCTATTTCAAAATTTTATTGTAAAATTATTGTTTTCTCTACGCGATACAACAAGATATTCTATTCTCTTCTTCGAAAATTTCCATAGCTAGTTTCTGCATACACCATCGAATATATAACCTCAAATGCAACTAGAGTTATTCACGAACCGAGCGAAACCGAGTTTTGATCAAATCGAGTCGAGTTTTAATATATTTTTTTCTGATGAATCGAGCTTTCTTGTTCGAGCTCGTTAATTAATGAGTCGAATATGAGGTTTTATCGAACCCAACTGAGCCGAGTCGAACTTAGCCGAGCATGAGCCTTCTCCATCAAAACGATCATTTATAAATATTTTTAAAAAAATCAAAACATCAATATATGACTAAACACTAATAAGAAGTACCGGTCAAAATACTGGTTAACTGTTAAAATATCAAATCAAATACATTTATCTTTCCTAAAAAAATTATTATATCAATAAAATATATAGATCTCGACATCCGTACAGTTGAATCATTCATAAATATTTTTAAAAAAAATTGAAATACCAATCTGGGAATAAATACTAGGTATAAGCAGCAGTCAAATCATTTGTTAATTGTTAAAATGTCAAATTAATAAATTTATTTTTATCTGCAACTTTTTTTAGATTACTAAAATATATATCTTGATATTATATGATTCAATCATTGAGAAATATTAATATAAAATATGAATAATATTCATAATAATCCAATATATAAAATATTGTGTTTTTAAATTTTTTTGAGTCGAACGGAGCCGAGTTCAAGCCGAACATGCCAAAAGTTCGGCTCGAGCTCATTTTTTTAACAAATACATTTTTGTATTCGAACTCAAAATCGAGTTCTTAACGAACTGAGTCGAACCGAATCCTTAACGAGCACAGCTCGAGTTTGTTCGCGAACAGTTCAGTTCGCGAACAACTCTAAATGCAACCAAAAAAGTTAGATGCAACTAGTAGAATATGTTGAATTTGGTTACACTATATTGATTTTGATTTATCATATTTTTGCAAATATGTTCGGAAGATAGTAAAATCGTAAAAAAAATTATTATTTTTTAAATTTTTGATTATTTTTATTGTAATATTTGTCAAGATTATCATAATTTTTTTTATAATTATGAATAAAATAATTAAATATATCTAGATAAACAAAATCTAAATTTAATGATATATTGTCCAAAATCAGAAAAGAGTTTATGGCAATCTTAAAAAATCTTTTCTAATAATGTCCAATATATTTATATTATCTTCAAAAATCTGACAAAATCTACATATATAGAAAAAAATTAAATATCCAAAAAAATAAACTAAAATAAATATATATTTCGACGAGTGATCACAGCTTATAAATGCCCATCAAATCTCCACTACTACCCTCGTATCATCCCATTCCATTTCAAATGGCTCTAAAAGCACTTTTTTTTTCTCACCCTCGTTGCGCTTTCTCTTTTCGTCAAATCAGATCCCGTTGATATTAATGACCCACGTGTTCAAGAAGTTGGAAAATTTGTTGTGAATACATACAATACCAGACTTCATGAGAAGACAACTTATAATTACTTAGATTTTATAAAAGTTGTGAATGGCACATATATTCAAGGAGGCTTCGATGCAGGTGTATACTTTCATTTGTTTATTGTAGCCAAAAAACGAGGTGATGGTGTTTTAGGAAATTACAAAGCTTATGCTTACGACGATGTATGGTTTAAGGAAATGAAATACATCTCATTAAGTCCTGTGTAGAAATCAGTTAATATATATGTTAGGTCCCAATTTGTTTGTAGAAGGGGGGGTTGAATGCAAACAATACCGTTTAATCGAATAAAATGCGGAATAAAATTGTGAAACAAAATTCAAGTTAAATAAAACTTTTATTAAACTTGAAAGGTGTTACAACTACGGTATCGGTTACAAGGGATTAATCTCAAATCAATTATTACAAATCTAGAATAAATTCGACATGAACTTTTTCTATTTTTGTAATTAAAAGATCAAATGCTAAATGCGATTTGAGATTAAGTTCTAGGGATTTTAATCCGCTAGATTGATACACAAGAACAAGATAAGTATTTCTAGTTGATTGGATTTAACTTTACAATCTAGAAATTGATCTTGAAGTTGCAGATGAGATGAAATATTTTTCTGCTCCTTTTTCTTTTGTTCTTGAGTTTGTGTTCTGTTTGATTGCAAGTGAAATAATAGACTTCTGCTTCTTTTTATCAAACAACCGAATGTAAACATGTACTGGCATGACAATCTTCTTTGGCCAGCAAGTCTTTCGGTATGACAAAATTTACAACTAGCAAGACAATTAAAATGAGCTAGCAAGACTTTCGGTATGACTATTGATTGTCATACCGATTGTCATATTAGTTTAAATAAATTGTCTTGCTGAATTAATAACAGATTTTAATCTAAACAGAAATTCTAATAAGACAATTAAATGTATTGGCATGACTTTCGGTATGACTATCAATTGTCATACCGATTGTCATACTAGTTCAAATGAATTGTCTTGCTGAATTTAAGCAGATTTTAAACCAATTAAAATCTTGTAAATCCTTAATATTAATTCTAAATTAATTAATCAATTTAATTCAATTAATCAATAAATTAATCTTTGCAGATATAATTTATTTTCTTAATTAAATTATATGACTTAATTAATTAATAGAGAATTAATACTAACCCTGAGCAGCATCCATTCTTCTGACAATCTTCTGAAAGTCACTGAGACTTATGAATCAATTCCGCCACTTCAATGCTGACACTTGATGTACTGTCTGGTTCATGAGTGACTAACTTCCGGGACGTTTCTTCATGTCTTGACTTTGATATTCTGATTGAATCCTTGTAATAAATGATACCCTGACGAGATCTCTGTCACTTGATTAAATCCACGATCTTGATTTATATCACTGAGGCATGATCAAATTCTTGAACTTCTTCCAGTGAATCTTCAAGTCTGCAGATGAACAATGTTTCTTTATTCTTTGACAGATGTTACATTGTGAGATCTTTCTGACGATTGATCCACTATTTACTTATTACATTCTTATTTGAGTTGAGTTAAATACTCGAATATACGAGTAGGCTATGACATATGCCTTTCAATCTCCCCCTATTTGCTTGTTAGACAATAACAACAAATACCTAGAGGATAACTCAACTAACAAATAAGAAAAAGATATAAACAGTAATGTAAAGTAAATAGCAGAAAAGTTCTGGATTATATTTAACATTTTCCAGATTCCAAATGAAATTTACAAGTGAATACAAGATAGATGTTCCTCTAGCCTGAACATATAACTACATTAGACTATCTTGATTCATAAAGCTCTAATCATATTACATTGAGTTTTGAGCTAATTGACTTCAGTTGTCTTCTCTTCTGACTTCACCTTCTTCTAAATCTTGAAGCAATTCCTTGTCAAAGACACGATCCTTTTCTGAAGTGAAGCTTGCTGGTCTGACTGGTTGAACTCCAACTGACTTCAGCTTATTCTTGAGTTGATTGTATCTTTTAACATTCTTTTCACAATAAGCTTGAATCAAGTCAGCAGCTTGAGTCTTTAACATGGATGAATATCCAGCAGTTCTCAAATGATGTTCCATCCAGACCAGATGCTTAGCTGAGTAGTCTTTAAGAGATTGTACATCTAGCTGACAGATTTGAAGACAATCAGACTTAAAGAATCTCACCTGATGAGGATTGTTGACCACTTGAGGACTAGCCCTGCTGGCAAACTCTTTAAGCCTTTCTCGAAGAACTTCATTCAATTCTGAGCTTCTTTTGACTTTGTTTAAAAGAACCCAAATCTCTGACAAAGAACGATTCTCAAATAGATGAAGTGACACCTTGAATGATCCTTCACTCTGACAATATATAAAAATGCTCATCTCATTTAGGGATCTATCAAAAGCAGCTGTGATCCTTGAGACTTCAGTCTTGATAGCATTCATGTACATGTCATTGTTAGGATTTGAGATTTCCAGCTTGTCAAGAAGATGTAAGAACTGCCTATCATTATTAGTGCTCAGCTGAGGCATATCAAGTACTCTCCTAGCTTCATCCCATTTTTCACCAATCTTTAGTCTGACATCTCTTCTCCTTTCTTGAGCCTTAATGTCATGAAGACGTTGCTTTTGAAGAGTTTCTGTTCTTTGAATGTCTTTTCTCATGTCAATGATCTGAGAGACCTTCTTGAGTTCAGCTTCTTTTCTTTTCATCTCTGAATGCTCCTTCTGAAATTCTTTCTCAAACATAGGATCCACTTGAGCTTCTTCTTCCCATTCTCCAAAATCACTTTCCTCTTCAGCTTCAAATAACCCATCTTTATCTTCCTGAACTGGTTCAGTGGGAATGTCAAAAATATCAAAGTCATCCTGTTCTCCACTGTAGTAGACATCATCAGCCTTTCCTTTGTTTCCAGCAGAGGTATCTTTTTCTTTCCCTTTGGCACTACTCCCTTTCTTCTCCCCCTTAGTTGAGGGATCCTCTTCTGATCTTCCTTTGGAACCTCTATCACCTCCAGAGCCTGATCCTCCACCAGACGGTCCTTCAAAATAAGCTCTTTGTTCTTCATTAGGGCAATGAGAATTCTTGATCATGAAATATAGGTGCTTCATCCCTTCATTGAGATGTTCCATGCCCGTCTCTATCTTTAGAAATCTTGAGGAGTCCAGTGAATGATTCATCTCAACGAGGTCTTCAAGAGAAGTCATTCTTGTGTGTAGAGAGCAGAAGTTCGATATGTCATCAGCTGATAAAGTTGGAGTGTCCTGAATAGAATTGAGCTTTGGTATTACAGTGGTCTTTAGATCGGAGATGTCATTCCTTATGATTGCAAGCTGATTGTTGACAGAGGTGGAAGAAGAAGACCGTTCAACCACTTGTGCTTTGAATGCTTGAGCTTCAGCTTGGCTTTTAGCAAGTTCTTCTTTTAGGGCAGCAATCTGAGCTAACAGGTTTACAGTATCAGTGTCTGTGTGTGCTCTCACCTGAATTTCACTCGTGTTTGGCTCACTCACCTCACGTGCATGTGTTTCTCTCAATATAATTGCTCGTGAGGAGTCTTCCTGTTGCTGTTCTTCTGTACCTGCATTAAAAATCACCCTAGCCTCTTCAAGAGAGGTCAGTGGTGGTGTAATGGGAATTCGCGAGTCCCGATCCTCAGTCAATACTATCAAATCTTTTGGAATAGATGTCTGAATTGCTTCAGGGATAGATTGACCGAGTTGCCCTCCACTTTCTCCAGATAAATCTGCGAGTGGAGAATCCCATAAGGGAGCCAGAGGTGTTGGATCTGGGAGGGGAGAAAATGACTCTATTAAAGATGGCGGAGAGTCAGATTTTCCCTCTGAAGCATGTGACTGCTCTTCTGCCGTAACTATGGCAGGCACTGTAACCGACTCTACGTGCACTCCTCGCTGTGTGTCCTGAGTATGATCTGGGAAAGTGTATGGTTCCATTGCGAGTAATGGAATTGTGCTTGACTCAGTACAAGATGCCATGGCCCTATGGCGAATTTCAATAGATGCATCCTGTTGAGAGAATGCCTCTAGTAACTGTTCATTGGCCATTTCAAAGTCCATGTCCTGTTGGGAGGACAAGGATGGGCTTTCAGATGCCTCAGAATATGTTCTTCTTTTCTTAGGAGGAGGCAGAGCTGAGGGTTCACTCATATTTAACAATGTACTACTTCCTAGTAATCTTCTGGGTAACATTTTAGACAGTGGGGGAAAGGTTGAGATAGAATGTGACTCTGTTTTTGGCTCTATGACCTGGGATTGAAGCTGTGGTTCTACAACTTCATGGTCAGCCCTATCAACCACTGGGGGTCTTTCAACAGAAGTAGGAAGAGAGTGAGAGTGAGGAATTACTACCTGTAATGGAAGAGCATCTGATGTTGGAGGAGCCTGGGTGGCTTGAACCACTGGAGGTTGAGGTTGCTGTTCATGGCCGGGAAGATTGAAAATAGGTAAAGGAATATAAGTGGCCATGAAAGCAGATACAAGTACTGGAACTTGCATGAATTTGAAGGTTGTGTCTTGGAGAGTGTAAATCTTTTTGCTAACTGGAGGGGGTTCGGTTACTGCAGAGTTAGCAAAAAGGGCTTTGTGTTCAGGTGTGAGAAGATGATCTGCTATAAGCATGAAAAAACGAGCATAGTAACATGATACCCTACGATTTGTAGAATGATCACATAAAGCAGAAGTTAGACGTCTCAAGAGAATGGGAAAAAGTAGTTTGCCAAAATTGATCCTTTGATTGAAAACAACCGCAAGACCAATATACTGCAGAGTGGAAGTGATGTTATGAAAATTGGATTTTGTGCAGTTGGCAAACACTTTGGAAAGTGTATCGAAGAAAATATCCCATTCAGACACCAAATTTGATTTAGAAAGTTTGGTTAAATTGATCACACCTTGATAGTGAATAGCATTGAAAAAATTTGTGATATCATTTTCAGAGGGTAAATTACAGAAATTGTCTAGTGGAAAATTTAACGCACGATTGACGACTGTTTCATCAACTACATACTGTGTGTTTGCGACGGTGAATGAAAAAGATTTTGAATCATCGGCCACAGTAGAGGTTGTGCAAATCAGTCTAAGTAGATCGACGTTTAAAATCACATTTGATTTAATAGCAGAGCTAACAATCGAATGGTCATTTAAAAATCTAATCCATGGCTTAAATTTTTCAACATCACATTTTTCCGGATTAAAATAACCAACCTGATTATGCGCGACAATTTGGAAATTGAGAGCCATTTAAAATAATAATAAGACACACGCTTTCAGAATTTTAAGAATAATATTAAGAAAATTCGAATTAATTAAATTAATTTAATAATTCGAATTAAAGTAATTATAATCGAAAAATTTAGACAGAAATGTATCTCGTTAAAATTCTTAACTCACAAACGCAGTTTTGAAAGGCCAAAAGACACAAATCAGAAATTAAAATAAAAATAAAAAGTTCAAAATCAACAAACACAAATTGAATTTGAAGGGGCAAACTGATATATAAAAAAAATTTGAAAATTTTGACAGCACTCCTGTATGTATATATATGTAAGTATATATCACAGGAGTGAAGATTCAGTTTGTTGAGTAAAAACTCGAGCAAGGAAAGAAGCAATTCGTTGGTTTTAGTTCGAAGAGAGAGAAGAGAGAAAACTGTTCGACTTAAAAAAAAATGAACTGTTGAAATGGTTTAAAAAAAACAAACAAGCTCCTTTATATGACAGCTGGTATGACAATCCTGGATTGTCATACCGATTGTCATACCAGGCAAAAGAATGAAAAGAAAAAATAGAATAAATACTAAAATTATAACTGGTATGACAATCTGATAGTCATACCGATTGTCATACCAGTATAATAATAAAAGGAAAATAATTATATATATGGTTTATAACTGGCAAGACAATCTGATAGTCATACCGATTGTCTTGCCAGTATAAAACTGTACTGAATATTAATATAATAAACAAAATTTAAACTGAAATGACTTTCAGCAAGACAATTTCAATTGTCTTGCCGATTGTCATATCAGCTTTAAACATAGAAACACACACATATATAAATTTATAAAGACTTATATAACTTAGTAAAAATATCAGAAAATATTTACAAAATAGTAAAACTGAAATACAGACTTATAATATTTACAGAAACAAAGACAATATATCAGAATTTATTATTTTTATTCTAAAAATAGATTTCTATTGAATTTTAGCAAATAAAATTCATAGTAAAATATTTTTAGAGGAAATAAAATATTCTGAGATATTTTAAATTAACAAGTAGGGAAAATAAAAATAGATAAGATAATATATATTACATAGAAATAAGCAAGAAATATGATAAAATGATAAAATAAATTTGCAAATGATTTTTTTTTTCATTTATGAAAAATTCATTTGTAAATTTATTCAAGAACAGATCACAGATATTAACTAAATTAATCACTAAAACTATTCAACATGCCCAATTTACCAACTAATCTGGTAAATATGGATTCGTCAAGTGGTTTAGTGAAAATATCTGCTATTTGTTCTTCTGTTGGAACAAAAAATAGTTCAACAGTACCATTCATGACGTGCTCTCTAATAAAATGATACCTGATGTCAATGTGCTTTGTCCTCGAGTGCTGCACAGGGTTGTTGGTGATGGCTATTGCACTTGTATTGTCACATAAAATAGGAATCTTGTTCAATACAGAGCCATAGTCTCGTAGTTGGTTCCTAATCCACAAGATCTGAGCACAGCAGCTTCCAGCAGCAATATATTCAGCCTCGGCCGTTGAGTTGGAAACTGTTTGCTGTTTCTTGCTGTACCATGAGACTAGCCTGCTTCCTAGGAATTGACAACTTCCTGAGGTGCTTTTCCTATCAACAACACTTCCTGCGTAATCTAAATCTGTATATCCAACAAGGTTAAAACCAGATTCTTTAGGGTACCAAATACCTAGATTTGGTGTTCCCTTAAGATATCTTAAGATTCGTTTAACAGCAACGAGATGAATATCTCTAGGATCCGCTTGGAACCTTGCACATAAACATGTAGCATACATAATATCTGGTCTACTTGCAGTAAGATAGAGTAACGAGCCAATCATACCTCTGTAGCTTGTGACATCTACCTTAATGGAGTTTTTACATGGTCCAAGCTTGACAGCTGTAGTTGATGGAGTCCTTGCTGATGCAGAATCCTCTAGATTGTACTTTTTGAGGAGTTCCTTGAGATACTTGGATTGACAAATAAATGTTCCATCTAACCTTTGATTTACTTGTAATCCAAGAAAGAACTTCAGCTCTCCCATCATGCTCATTTCAAACTTGCTGTGCATTAACTTAGCAAATCTCTTACAGAGATTATCATTAGTAGACCCAAATATTATATCATCCACATAGACTTGGACTAATATAGTATCCTTCTTATGTGTTTTAGAAAAGAGAGTTTTGTCTGTGACACCTCTAATAAAGCTATTTTCAATAAGAAATTCAGAGAGAGTGTCATACCATTTTCTTGGAGACTGTTTTAGCCCATAGATAGCCTTGAAAAGAAAGAAGACAAAATCCAAATGATCTGGATCTTCAAAACCAGGAGGTTGCTCTACATATACCTCTTCATCCAGCTTTCCATTCAGAAAGGCGCTCTTGACATCTATTTGATAAACTTTAAAGTTTGAAAATGCTGCGAATGCCAGAAATATCCTGATGGCCTCAAGTCTAGCCACTGGAGCATAGGTTTCATCATAATCAATGCCTTCAGCTTGAGAATACCCTTTAGCTACCAGTCTTGCCTTATTTCTTTTAACCACACCATCTTCATCTAGTTTATTCCTGAATACCCACCTAGTACCAACAGCTTTCTTGTGTACAGGCCTAGGTACCAGTTTCCAGACTTGTTGACTTTCAAACTGATTGAGTTCATCTTGCATAGCAATCACCCAATCTGGATCAGTCAGTGCTTCTTCAATTTTCTTAGGTTCCATCTCAGAAAGAAATCCTGAGAACAGACACTCATTTTGAGTAGCACGTCTAGTTCTGACTCCAACATCTGGATCACCAATAATCAACTCAAAAGGGTGAGCTTTATTCCAGACAGTCTGTCTTGGAAGATTTGATCTTGATGATTCGCCTTGAAATTCATTGTGATGTTGTGTCCTACTAGATGATCCTTCAGCATCTCCCCCTGAGTTGTTGCCATGTTGACTTGAAGATTCTCCGTCAGTAGCAGTGGTATCTCCATTGTTGCCAAAGTTTCCATCACTATTACCTTGAGTATCATCAGGATTAACAGGTTCTTCACCAGCAACAACCTCAGGTTCTTGACCATGTTCTGATTCTGAATCTGACGTATCATCAAACTTCAGTTTCTCAGAAGGATCTTCAGTTTGGATACTAGGGAGTTTAGTGTCATCAAATGTAACATTGACACTTTCAGTTACTTTGTGTTGATCAATGATATACACTCTATATGATCTTCTTCCATATCCAACAAAAATACCCTCATATGCCTTTACCTCGAACTTACCACGACGATCATCTCCATCCTTGAGCACGAAGCATCTGGCACCAAATACATGAAAGTATTTGATAGAAGGTTTCTGTTCATTCAAAATCTCATAAGGAGTTTTCATGAAGTCTTTGTTGATTAGAGTTCGATTCTGAGTATAACATGCAGTATTGACAGCTTCAGCCCAAAAGTATATTGGAAGACCTGATTCACTTAACATCGTTCTTGCAGCTTCAACCAATGTACGATTCTTCCTTTCTACCACTCCATTTTACTGAGGGGTTCTAGGAGCTGAAAATTGTCTGGTAATCCCTTTATCTGTACAGAATCCATTGAGAAGCGCATTCTTGAATTCTGTCCCATTATCTGACCTTATTGCTCTAACAGGGACGTTAGAATCTAACTCAATCATCTTGATATGATCAATCACAACTTGTGGTGTTTCATCCTTAGAGTGAAGAAATAAAACCCACGTATACTTGGAATAGTCATCAACTATCACAAGATAGTAACACTTCTTTGACATAGAAAGGATATTAACTGGACCAAATAAATCCATGTGCAATAATTGCAGAACACCAGTTATGGAAGATGTGTCAGTGCCTTTGTGACTTGCTTTCTTTGACTTTCCTTTCTGGCAAGCCTCACATAGTCCTTCTGGAGAGAATTCCAGCTGAGGCAGACCTCTTACCAATTCTCTTTTGACAAGAGAATTCATTGTTTTGAAATTGAGATGAGAAAGTCTCTTGTGCCATAGCCAACTCTCATCTGACGATGCCTTTGCATAGAAACAATTGACTTCAAGATTGCTTCCAGAGTTCATGTCAGCTACGAACAGATTTCCTTTCCGGATTCCCATTAAGGAGGGTTTTTCACTTTTCTTGTGCAGAATCTGACACTTCAGCTTGTCGAATAAAACATTGTAGTCGTTGTCACAGAACTGACTAATGCTAAGCAGATTGTGTTCAAGTCCTTGCACAACATATACATTTTCAATGATAACATTTCCAGCTAGCAAACAGCCATATCCCTCCGTTAAACCTTTGATGTTATCTCCAAAGGTAACCACTGGGCCAGCTTTCTCAACCACATTTGATAGCAGGGCTCTATCTCCGGTCATATGTCTTGACGATCCGCTGTCAAGAATCCACACTACCGGTTGTACCTGTTTAATGCCCTGCAATACAAATGGATTAGACCTTCTTCGGAACCCAAGCTTGGCTGGGTCCGGCATACTTGTAAAATTGGCCTTTATCAGGCAAAACAACATTCTTAATTTTAATATTCTCAACGTTCTCAATGACTGAACATTTGACCTTGTGAACAGCCTTGACAAATTTCTGTTTAGGCTTAGGCACAAATGTCTCCTTTCTAGCTTTAGGAGGACTAGCAGTCTTAGACCTATCATGCTTTCTATTATTCACATGCTGACGAGGAGTAGTCTTATCATTAGAAACATGCTTACCATTAAAATAAGCAAACAACAGATTAAAAGCACAAGACATACAATCAGGAACACCACATGCTTTATGAGAAGGATTAACAATAGGCAACTTATGCATGATAGACATGGCATTTGTGTTATCCAACTCATGTGTGTCTGAGTTAGTCTCAGTTGCTTTCACAACCTTGACTGGAACTTTTGATACACTTGACTTGGAGACAGCTTTCCCATTAGCATTATCTTCAGCACGGATTTCTTCTTGAATAATAAAAGAGGTCTCATCAAATGGTTCAGCAATTGATTCTTTATAGAGGGGTTCATCAACACCCTTAAGCACATGTGGTACTTCCCTGCCTTTAGCACATACATGAGGAGGGGAGTTTATGCCTAATTTTCCAATAGCAGCATTGTAATCATAACCTATTCCATGTGTTTGATTAACAGCTTGCTTATTGTAAAACTCTTTGGACTTCGAACAAGAATTAAAGTAAGCTTTAACCTTATCCTCAAGACCGGTGATCTTGTCTTTGAGAATAGTTTCGAGTTGTCTATAACAGTCAACTCTATTCTCTAGAAAAGATACTTGTTCTTTTAGTTTATCTTGATTAATGTACACAAGTCTTAATTCATTGACCTCTTTCTCAAGGTCTTTGATTTGTTGATTTAATAATTCATTATCACGACGAGCACAATCTAAGGAACCTCCTAGATGATAAACTAATTCAGCATCAGTAAATTTTACCTCTTTTCTTGACGATGAGGTGCTTGCATTACTAGCCATGAGAGCAAGATTCCCAACTTCTTCATCTTCACTGTCAGTATCATCCCAGCTTCTTCCCTTTGCCAGGTACGCCCTTTCAGATTTACTCTTCTGATTAGAATCGTAAGAGTTCTTCCTAGCTTGTTTTGGCTTCCTGCATTCTGTGGCAAAGTGTCCCAACTCATTACAGTTGAAGCATCGAATGGTGCTTCGATCAACCATCCCTGTTTTATACCCACCACTGCTGGTGTTAGAGGATGAAGATCCACCTTTCTGGAATCGGTTGTAGTTGGACTTGTACTTGAACTTGGGATTCCTTTTGAATCTGACATTTGAGAATCTCTTGACAATCAGGGCCATTGACTCATCCTCCAATTGCTCCAGTTCTTCCAAGGAATAATAATCATCTCCTGATTGATTTGTAGTAGGAGAATCAAATTCTGCTACTATCACATTATCTTCAACCTTGGAAGACTGTACCATTCTTTCTAACTGTTGAGATTGTTGTTGATATTGTGGTTGTTGTTGTTGTTCATCAGCTACTAGAGCAGTAGACGTGCTGACCACTCTTCCTTTCCCGTAAACTTCCTTCTGCTGAATCTGCTCCAACTCATAAGTCTTTAACACACCATAGAGCCTTTCCAAAGAAATCTCACTCAGATCTCTTGCTTCTCTTATGGCAGTGATTCTATGTTCGAGATGAGTTGGCAGTGTTAACAGGAACTTTTTGTTGACCTCCCTGATGGAATAGTATTTACCATTAATGTTCAGGTTGTTGATCAATGCATTGTACCTCTCAAACACTTCAGTGATTCCTTCTCCTGGATTGGATTTAAAGTATTCATACTCAGAGGTTAGGATTTCTAGTTTGTTCTCCCTAACTTCCTCTGTGCCTTCATTAATAATCTCAATAGTTTCCCAGATATGTTAGGAATCTTTACAATTCATCACATGTCTATTGATCACAGCTTATAAATGCCCATCAAATCTCCACTACTACCCTCGTATCATCCCATTCCATTTCAAATGGCTCTAAAAGCACTTTTTTTTTCTCACCCTCGTTGCGCTTTCTCTTTTCGTCAAATCAGATCCCGTTGATATTAATGACCCACGTGTTCAAGAAGTTGGAAAATTTGTTGTGAATACATACAATACCAGACTTCATGAGAAGACAACTTATAATTACTTAGATTTTATAAAAGTTGTGAATGGCACATATATTCAAGGAGGCTTCGATGCAGGTGTATACTTTCATTTGTTTATTGTAGCCAAAAAACGAGGTGATGGTGTTTTAGGAAATTACAAAGCTTATGCTTACGACGATGTATGGTTTAAGGAAATGAAATACATCTCATTAAGTCCTGTGTAGAAATCAGTTAATATATATGTTAGGTCCCAATTTGTTTGTAGAAGGGGGGGTTGAATGCAAACAATACCGTTTAATCGAATAAAATGCGGAATAAAATTGTGAAACAAAATTCAAGTTAAATAAAACTTTTATTAAACTTGAAAGGTGTTACAACTACGGTATCGGTTACAAGGGATTAATCTCAAATCAATTATTACAAATCTAGAATAAATTCGACATGAACTTTTTCTATTTTTGTAATTAAAAGATCAAATGCTAAATGCGATTTGAGATTAAGTTCTAGGGATTTTAATCCGCTAGATTGATACACAAGAACAAGATAAGTATTTCTAGTTGATTGGATTTAACTTTACAATCTAGAAATTGATCTTGAAGTTGCAGATGAGATGAAATATTTTTCTGCTCCTTTTTCTTTTGTTCTTGAGTTTGTGTTCTGTTTGATTGCAAGTGAAATAATAGACTTCTGCTTCTTTTTATCAAACAGCCGAATGTAAACATGTACTGGCATGACAATCTTCTTTGGCCAGCAAGACTTTCGGTATGACAAAATTTACAACTAGCAAGACAATTAAAATGAGCTAGCAAGACTTTCGGTATGACTATTGATTGTCATAACGATTGTCATATTAGTTCAAATAAATTGTCTTGCTGAATTAATAACAGATTTTAATCTAAACAGAAATTCTAATAAGACAATTAAATGTATTGGCATGACTTTCGGTATGACTATCAATTGTCATACCGATTGTCATACTAGTTCAAATGAATTGTCTTGCTGAATTTAAGCAGATTTTAAACCAATTAAAATCTTGTAAATCCTTAATATTAATTCTAAATTAATTAATCAATTTAATTCAATTAATCAATAAATTAATCTTTGCAGATATAATTTATTTTCTTAATTAAATTATATGACTTAATTAATTAATAGAGAATTAATACTAACCCTGAGCAGCATCCATTCTTCTGACAATCTTCTGAAAGTCACTGAGACTTATGAATCAATTCCGCCACTTCAATGCTGACACTCGATGTACTGTCTGGTTCATGAGTGACTAACTTCCGTGACGTTTCTTCATGTCTTGACTTTGATATTCTGATTGAATCCTTGTAATAAATGATACCCTGACGAGATCTCTGTCACTTGATTAAATCCACGATCTTGATTTATATCACTGAGGCATGATCAAATTCTTGAACTTCTTCCAGTGAATCTTCAAGTCTGCAGATGAACAATGTTTCTTTATTCTTTGACAGATGTTACATTGTGAGATCTTTCTGACGATTGATCCACTATTTACTTATTACATTCTTATTTGAGTTGAGTTAAATACTCGAATAAACGAGTAGGCTATGACATATGCCTTTCAATATATATACTGTATAATAACATATGTAATCCCAATAAAAACATATGTTGTTGGTAACTTTGAAATTATATAATAATTATTATAAATAATAAATCATGTAGATGTACTTTGATCTTTTATGTACAAAATATTTGGTCTTTTATGTATAAGATCTTTGACATTTCATTTCTAAATTTTTGAATTTCTAGTTTTTTATAACTTATGTCATGTAAAACTTATAAATAAATATTGTACTTGAAAATGTAAACACACATCAATATATGAAAATCATCATTTGTCCCTCTCAAAATCTCTACTCTATATTTTTTTATTCAATATTATATTTCATAACATGTTATCAGCATGACATGCTCTTTGATTCATTAGTTTGATAGTAAATTTTTATTCGAGGATACTAAACTTAAAGGTTCGTTTGACATCAGAACTCAAGTGCTTATAATTAAGGTTTATTCCATTACAAGTTTTGAGGTGTGCTTATGATCGAAGGTCAAAGTTTTTTCTTCTTCCTATGTTCAATTGAAAGTGAACAGTAAACTTTTTTAGTGAGAAATCGACAATCGTAGAAAAACGACCATGAATTTTAAAATTATAAGGTACATATTAATATCATCTACTTCATTTTTATCATGATATTTTATAAATTCTTATATTTTAGTTGTGCCCATAAAACTCATATGGATTTCTTTATCTCGAAAATCGAATCATTTTAGAATTCCCGAAAAGATCACTTGTTTACATAACACTTTTAACTTTTAACATTTTTATTAAATTTATCCATTTAATATGTCAACTTATGTGATATACATAAATTATTGATGTGATTTTAGAATAAATACATTTTTCATATAAAACTGAATCACATCTAAAAATAGATAATAATAAAAAAATCAAAAAATCATCTCGAGAGCTTTGATTTGTGATAATATTTTACTATCATATCAGTTGTTTACTTAAAAAAGGAAGGAAAGAGGAGAATTAAACATTATATACTCTCTAATATGATTATAAAAATAGATTGATGAATAATCGACCATATAGAAAAAACAAATGATAGTTATACTATCAAGTTTTAAGTTTATTTAAGGAACTAAAAGTAGTTTGAAGTAAGTTTTGAAATTTTCCACCAATTTTATATATCTAAAATAATTTAAAATATACATTAGAGTAAACCAGAAGATTACTGAAAAATTTATATTTACGGGCTAATAATCACAGCTTTATTAATCAAAATAAGTTGTACATGAATCCAACTGTAACAATAACCAGCACGTGCAATCCTAGGCTTCTCATCCATGAATTTTAAGATTATAAGGTACAAATCAATATCATCTACTTCATATTTATCATGATATTTTATAAATCCTTATATTTTAGTTGTGTCCGTGAAATTCATAATAATTTCTTTTATCTCGAAAATTGAATCATTTTAGATTTTTCGAAAAAATTACTTGTTTACGTAACCCTATTAATTTTACATTTTGTTTAAATTCCTCCATCTAATATGCCAGAGACCCGTCAGCTCTAACGCAAAATAATCTCAAGGCAAGTACATTTTACACATAAAATTATGGATAAAACGTGATATACCGGAATACATTTTGGCATCTGGAACTTCAATGTCGTGCCCACACATTTCAGGAGTACCTGCCTTAGTCAAGTCACAACATCCCACTTGGGATCATTCAGCTATCAGATCAGCCATTATGACTATAGGTCAACAATTAGTTTAGTTAGTATTCTGCATAAGTACTTAATTTTGACTCTAATTAAAAATAATGTTACATGTTACAAACTCTAATGATTTTTCACTTAATACAACTGTTCAAAAAAGTCGTGTTGGAACTCCAATTACAAACCAACCAGGATTACAGAAAGCCACACTATATGATTTTGGGGCTGGGGAAGTCAATTTAGCGCAAGTAACAAATCCGGGGCTAGTTTATGAGACTACTACCATTGATTACTATCTTTTTCTATATAATTACAGATATAATCTGTCAATCATTAGGCTTATTTCTAAGGAAATTCCAGAAGGATTTTCTTGTCCGAAGGATGCAAACGCAGATTTGATCTCCAATATGAATTATCCATCAATAGTCGTTGCAAAGTTCAAACCTGACACATATCGAAAGATTACAAGGATTGTTATAAATGTCGGTGATAAAGAGGAGACTGCATACGCAGTGACAGTAGATCCTCCTGAATATTTGGATGTGAAAGTGATACCGGATAAGTTGTATTTTACCAAGGATATTAAAAAGAAACGCTTTGAGGTGAAATTTTCAACATTGTATCCATATAAGAGTGATGTGTTTGGTTGGATCACTTGGAGCAATGACCATACAAAGTGGGCAGTCCTTTTGTATTAACACAAAAATTTAATGTATGTATTTGCATTTTTAATACACGACACGAAAATATACGAATACGAAAGCACCCGATCGAGATAGATTTAGTGTCGGTTTTGTGTTTTCTCTTCAAGTACACGACACGACACGAAGTATATGACATAAATAAATATTATAATTAAATATTAATACTTATCATAAATATATGTATATTTATAATAGATATATGCATATTTACTTTTAAAATAATTACTTAATTTTATAATATGTATATATATGTGATCTAAATATATATTTTTAATCTATTTCGTAGAAAATTTACTTAAAACCCTTATATTTTTATTTATTTATTTTAATCAATATTAAATTCAATTTTATACAAAAAACACGACACAAAACGAAAGTACACGAACACGAAAGTACACAAACCCTAAATATGTCGGTTTTGTATTTGACCTTCAAGTACACGAAACACGAAAATACACGACACGAAAATATACGATACGAATGATTTGCCAGGTATATTATAAGCTAATAAAAATTTTAGATAAAGTGAAAATAATTAGGTAGAATCAACTTGTACCAAAAACATTAAATGATATTGCAGAGAGTAATTCACTGAGGCCTGATCAGAACAAAATAATAATAATTCTAAAACTGATTCCTATGATAAAATTGAAATAAGTTGTGGAAACATGAGTGACGGAATGTAAGACATTTGGAGTTTGGATCTCCAAATAATATTGTACAAATAATCTTGTTTCCGCTGGTTCTGTTGGTTTATCGCATCGCTGCCTTCGTCTGCCTCGATCTGTAATCTTCTGAACTCCGGGTGTTTTCTGATCTGAAATTGTTGTTTTCAGCATCGTAATCACTTAATTGATTGCTGTAAATGATTGATTTAAAGATCGTTTCCATAATTAAATAGAGAATTTTTTGATTGAATCATTCATTCTAACTCATTATAATATTCTGTAACAAACTTGATATCCGTGGCTGCTACTCAGAACACAAATCAAAATGTTGTTGATTTTTCTAGTGTCTATTATGTTCATCCTTCATATGCTAATGTAAATCAATTAGTCTCTGTAAAATTTAATGGAAATGGATATAACAACTGGAAACGGAGTATGATGCTTATGCTCTCTATTAAAAACAAACTGAGTTTCGTTAATGGAACTGTTGTTGTACTTGTGCCTGGTACTGATGAGTATAAGGCATGTAAGAGATGTAATGATCTTGTCATTTCTTGGATCCTTTATAATCTCGATGAAACGATTGCTCAAAGTGTATTATTTTTGAAGTCTGCCAGGGATATATGGAAGGACTTAGAGGATATATTTGGATATGCATTGATAACTCAGATCTATTCCCTAGAACAACAATTATTTGAATTGACTCAGGGGCAACAAAGTGTCTTAGAGTTTTATACAAAGATCAAAACACTATGGGATAGCATTGATGATACTCAGCCTTTGCCTGTATATATGTGTGTTGCTCCTACCTGTACTTGCAATTTGACAGGGAAGATACATCAGTTACAACAAACTCAGAGAGTTCTTCAATTCTTGATGAAATTGAATGATCAATTTTCAGCAGTCAGAGCTCATATTCTCATGATGAATCCATTGCCAAGTGTTACTCAAGCTTACAGAATTGTAGCTCAAGAAGAAAACCATAAGGATATTTCACAAAACACTTTTGATTCTATTGCTTATGCTGCTGAAAAGAAGCCCTATCAAGGACAATCCTATCAGACCCAAAGTGTTCGACCACAGACCTTCAACAATTATCAAAGGAATGGAAACTCTACTAACAGTTTCAACAAAAGAACTTCAAAGCCACAAAACAACTACTATTGCTCACACTGCAAAATTCCTGGACATAGCTTGGAAAGATGTTTCAGGATACATGGTTTTCCACCCAATTTCAAAGGCAACAAAGACAGGATAGTAGCTGCAATGGTCCTCAATCAACAAGACTCTCCAAATGTTTCTAATGAAAAAGATCAAAGTGTGAATTAACTCTCTACTGAACAGTATAATCAACTATTGACACTCCTAGGAAAGCATTCCATCTCAAACAATAAAGAGGACTCTGTTGCGGGTCATGCATTGTTGGCAGGTAATATTTATCTAATGTCATCTAGTTCTAAATAGTGGTTGTTAGACAGTTGTGTGACTGATCATATTAGTCCGGATATACAAGATTTTGAGTCCTATCACCCTGTAACTAATAGTGACAGTTCAATCACCATTCCTGATGGTAGACAAATAAAAGTTCTCCATATAGGCACAGTTAAATCGAATGACAAGATTATCTTAAAACAAGTATTACATGTTCCTGGTTTTCACTATAAGCTTATTTCTGTCCACAAGTTATGTCAAGACATGGATTCCAAGATTATTTTTTCTGCTAATCAATGCATGATACAGGACCATTTACAAAAAGATCCTCCACTGCTTCTTGGTGATCTGCAAAATGGACTGTATGCTCTTTCTCCTCAAAGGCTGATTGACTCTAAATCTTGTATTTCTATGGCTGATGTTGAGAAGACCAAGCTATGGCCTTTGAGGCTAGGGCATCTTCCATTTCAACAAATAAATCATTAATATCCTGATTGTGATGTCAATGAATGTACCAGAACAAATATATGTCAGATTTATCATCTTGCAAAACAAACTCGAAGTCAATTTCCTCATAGTAGTATTAAGACTTCCTGTGTACTTCAACTTCTTCATATTGATGTCGAGGGTCCGTATAGGACAAAGAATCACAATGGATGTACATAATTTTTAACTATAGTGGATGATTACAGTCGTTCTACATGGATTCATCTTATCAAATTTAAATCTGATGTTAAGCATGTTCTAATAGATTTTGTTCGTTATGCTGAAAATTAGTTCAAAGCTAAGGTGTTATGTATCTGTTCTGATAATGCATTAGAGTTTGCTTCTAAGGAGTTACAACTGTTTTATAATAGTCAAGGGATTATACATCAGACAAGTTGCGTATACACCCCACAACAAAACGGCGTTGTCGAACGCAAACACAGACATCTTTTTGAGACTACAAGAGCTTTTTTTCATCAATCTAAAGTTCGAGAAAAAATTTGGGGTAAAATTGTGTTGTGTGCTGCTTACTTAGTCAATTGTATGCCTCTTTCTATTCTTGAAAATATCACTCCTTATGAAAAGGTTTACAAAGAACCACCGTCTCTAGACCACCTTCGAATATTTGGTTGTCTCTGTTTTGTATCAACTATTAAAGTTGAACGAACCAAATTAGAACCATGAGCTTTACCATCTGTTTTACATGGTTATGCTACGTCTTAGAAGGGATACAAGGTTCTCGATCTTCTTTCCCAATAAATAGTTGTTTCCAGAGATGTTCACTTCTTTGAGCATCATTTTCCCTACCATATCATATCTGCATCATCAAATGACTCTCAGTATCACAATACTTTCTTTCTTCCTTATACTACAACCCCTCCGGACTTATATTCTGATGATTATAATTTTCTCACAACACAGATAGAAATTCCTATAATACACACAATCATGGTACGAACCAAAATTCTCATCACACTGAAGATCATTCTTTTACTACTGATTCTCATAAATCTTCTTCACAAGCCTCCTCTTCTTCATCTGAAAATCCTCCAGTATTAAGACAGTCAACTAGGACTAGGAATCCTCCTAGTTACTTGTCTTCTTATCATTCTAATTTGACCTCTCTTGATAAATTATAATCTCAACATTGGTACAACCTTGTAACATATGATCAGGATCTTTCATCTCATAAAGCTTTTACTTTTCAGACCACTACTATTTTTGAACCTAAAAGTTATACAGAGGTTTCACTCCATCCTGCCTGGATAGAGGCTATGCAAAAAGAAATACCAAATTTAACTACAAATAAGACATGGGAACTGGTTGACTTACCACCTTGGTAAGAAAAGCAATCAGATCGAAATGGGTGCACAAAAAGTTGAATTCTGATGGATCTTTAGAAAGGTGCAAGGCACGTTTAGTGGCAAAGGGCTATAATCAAAGGTATGTGATTGATTACGAGGAAACATTTTCCCCAGTTATTAAAATGAGTTCTCTTCGATGTCTTATTGCATTAGCAGCGAGTCGAAATTGGTCTCTATACCAACTGGATGTCAATAATGCATTTTTGCACGGTACATTGTTGGAGGAAGTCTATATGCAAGTCCCTGCAGGTGTTCCAAATCCTCTAAACAAGGTTTGTTGACTTATCACATCCATCTATGGTCTAAAGCAGTCTTCACGATAATGGTTTTCTAAACTTCATTCTGAGCTTCTCAATTTAGGATATGTCCAATCTAAAAATAATTATAGTCTTTTTTATTAAAAGATGTGATCAGTGTATTACTATTGTAGCTGTCTACGTAGACGATATTATTGTCACTGGTAATCAGACTAGTGACGTTCAGTCCTTGAAATCTCATTTGAACAATGTTTTTGGCATTAAAAATTTAGGATTACTACATTACTTCCTAGGGATAGAGGTTGGTTATGTCCCAGATGGTATTATTTTGAGTCAAAGAAAGTTTGCTAAAGAAATTCTTGATCTTTGTGACACTGATTTATCCAAGTCTGCTACTATACCGTTGCCTTTACATTTGTGTCTTAGTATTTCATAACGAGATTTGTTATCAAATCCTGAGTTATATCGGTCATTGGTTGGGAAGTTGAATTATCTGACTAATACTAGACCAAATCTTGCCTTTGCTGTTCAAACGTTATATCAGTTCTTACATCAACCCCGTACTAGTCATCTTGATGCTCTCTATCATACTCTTCGTTATGTGTTTCATACATCAGAACATGGTATATTACTCAAAGCTACAGATGAGTTAACAGTACAAGCTTTTTCTGATTCTGATTGGGCTACTTGCCTAGATACTAGACGCTCTATCACTGGATATTTACTTCTCTTTGGTCAGTCTCCTGTTTCCTAGAAATCAAAGAAGCAAAACACTGTTTCACGATCTTCTTCAGAAGCTAAATACAGAGTCATGGATGCTGCAACATCTGAGGTCACTTGGTTAGTTCACTTGTTAGAAGAAATGGGGTCACCAACCTTAAACCGATTACTTTACACTGTGACAATCAGTCTACTTTGTATATAGCCAAAAATCATGTTTTCCACGATCGAACCAAACATATAGAGATCGATTGTCATTTCACGCATGACAAAGTAATGGAAGGTCTCTTGCAACTATCTTATCTTCCTACCAAGCACCAGCTAGCAGATGTTCTTACTAAGATTGTCCCTTCACCACACTTTGCAGAACTATTATCCAAGTTAGGAATGTCTGCACCCCATTCCAACTTGAGGGGGGGGGGGTATTAACATACATCCTATAACTACAAAGAGCAAAACAAGATACTCATGCTCACTCACTACCAGCTCATCAATCTGCCACCTCATTTCATAACTAACTTATTCTGTATATAGATAAATACTCTCATATATGATAGAGATAGATAATAGAAAATATATGAGTGTTTAGCTTGTAGACTAAGTTTTGTACAGTTTTACAATATTGCTTGAGTTCAACAATGGAGTTTCATTTCATCTTCTACATTACTTAGGCCTTACTCCCGAGTTTTTTAAAGGGAAGGAAGTAAGTGTTAAGGAGGTAAAGTACTTTCATCCCACTTTTGGAGTGAAAGTTTTGGAATGAAAGTTTGTTAAATTTACATTCATTATCACTTGCTTTCGCTCCTTTTAAAAACTCGGAGCACAAATATGAATGCAAGTGAAACTATTTTACTTACCCACCACTTACTTTCCTTCCTAATTAAAACTCGGGAGTAAGGGGTTACTAATCTGATATAGTGTTTGTATTACATCAAATTACAGTGTCTTCTGTTCATGTTATCTTCTTCTCCGGTGTACCTCCAGGGCTTAAATCGAGCAGCACAATTATTTAGCTTGTGAATGTCCCTGAAGAATATGTTGAGCAAATCCTGCTCAGAAAAGGAAGTGGGAGGTGGAGTTTTGACAACATAGAGGAGATCATCATAAGGGGAGATATTGGGCTCATAAATAAACATGCCAGCATTGAAATAATGAGGGGCTTGGGCCCTAAGTTAGCATTACACTAGACTTTGTTTGGGCACTGTTGACAGTACCCAATCTTGTATTGTGGGCTTTCACTTCATATTTTCTCACAAAAATAGTCCTTTACAGCAGGGTTAAGTATTGGTCTATGAACTGGATCATACAGATTGTTGTTTTCTGGTCCATCAGATAGAAGGCCTTGTTTAGGACTAATAATGTTTCTTTAAGGCCTGGATCTTGTCAAGTGGCCCATCAGCTTCTTGTCTTTCCCAAGCAGCCCATTTAGTTTTTTTTATCTTAATTTAATATGATAAACTAAAAAATATTTTATGACACTTGAGAGCTAGTTTGTTATTTTTTCCCATTTAAACTTCAAATTCTGTTTAGCTCATCAACAAACTTATGTACAAAAATGTCTGGCCCTTGATATTTGGGTTATTGTATCTTTCACACGTATTTACACATGAAGAAAATGGGTCCAGTGTTGATCCTGCTGAATTATTTTTTTGTAGAAATCCATCTGCATTTGATAAATGATCACCATAAAATAATCTCTAAATAGTATACAAAATGAAACCTATACCACAATTTTGAGAAAAACACAAAATAAATTAAACTAGGTGGGGTAGGTATACAAACTTAGATCAACAGAAGTAATTGATTGTCATTTTTTATCCATCTTCCTAATTTTATCACATCAATTTTATCGCGGCTTAAGAAAATTTACCACATGTTATAATATAGTGATTGTCATGCATATGGTCAATGAATCAAATAGTAGGGCTATGATTTATAGGAGTAGAATTTGTGTATGCATTTAATGTTCTTGGCTTCTTGCAAATTCACATTGGCTATAAATAGCCACACTCGGTAATGAAGAAAGATGCACCCGAGCTTTCTTTCTATGCTCAGCTTCTTACCTCCTTCTGTTAAATTTAGTAGCTCTCCGATTGTTCTTTTATAGCTAGGATATTACAACACGTTATCAGCACGAAGCCCTGCCGGAACTGAGAAGGTATAATTTTATTTAAATGTACATATATATGAGTAGACGTGGTTACACCCTCTACTAATATTTTAACTACATATGGCCGGAGCACCGCCTATTTACGGTACCATATAATTTTGGGTAATACCGAAATATAGTGGGAACCTTGATTTATAAATTGCCTGCCTATCGGATAATAATTCTTTTGTGCCTAACTAACTTATGCAGGATTTTCCACTTAAATATATTATTGGTTGGAGATAACCTGTATACGCAGACGTCCGTATGGCGGGTGAAAATCCATTTGTCATTTTATATATAGATCTATTTATAATATCGATGATAATAATGATGTACACATTTATTATTGCTTACTTGTTAACGCACCAGATTCAGTAGGATTGTATGTAATATTTATATTGAAAATTTAAGTTAATAATTTTGGTGTTAAATTCAGATTAAAATGACAAATCTTACAAACTTGTCGTTCGTTGCATTGGACATTTCTGGGGAGAATTATCTATCGTGGGTACAAGATGTAAAGTTGCATTTGGGTTCAAAGAAATTAGGCAACACAATAAAGGCAGAAAACACATCCACAATTGAAGAAAATTTTACCTCTATTATTTTCCTTCGACACCGCATGCATGAAGATCTAAAATCTGAGTACCTAGAAGTCGAGGATCCCTTTATTTTATGGGAAAATCTAAAGGATAGGTTCGATCATCAGAAACTAGTTTATCTACCTGCAGCTGAAAATGATTGGGCTAATCTAAGGGTTCAAGATTTTAAGAGTGTTCGGGCATATAGCTCAGCACTATTCAAAATAAGTTCTAGGCTCATTATGTGTGGTGAGATTGTTACTGAGAAAAGAAAGATCGACAAAACATTATCCACTTTTCATCCCAATAATATCAACTTAGCCGAGATGTACAGGGAGCGCAAGTTTACCAAGTTTGGGGATCTCCTTTCAACCCTCCTTGTTGCCGAGCAGAATCATGAATTGGTGATTAAGAATCATCAATCCCGTCCAACGGGATCTGCCCCTTTACCAGAAGTAAATAACACGACATTCCAGCAGAATGTACGTGGAAAAGGGCATAGAGGTGGACGAGGCCATGGTCGCTACCGTGGACGAGGCCGTGGTCGTGGGCATTTTCGTCCTTATTATAGCTTTGGTCACCAGAAGTGGCAACCTGAAACACAGAGCAAAAGAAAGGCACCACAAGGAGGGAAAACTAACAATTTATGTCACAAGTGTGGAATGGAAGGGCATTGGTCACGTAATTGTCATATCCCACAACATCTTGTTGATTTATATCAGTCATCTAAAAGATCAAAAGGGAAAATGGTGGAAACCAATTTCGCCAACAACTTAGATGATTCTCTTATAATATCAACCTGGGGAATAAGCGTTAATGGTCCTAATGAGACTAACGAAACTCCCATGTGGGAGGCTGAGGATTAGTTTTCATAAAATTATTAGTAACCGGAGGAATGAGCATTAATGGTCCGAATTACTATAGTTACTAGTGCGTACTGTGTGCTTTATTTTATCTATGTAATGTGTTATGTTCTTATCAAATAAATCATGTTTCTTAATTATATACAGAATGGATTCTGAAGATATATGCATTGCTGATTGTGGTACAACTCATACGATTCTACAAAATAAAAAATACTTTACCCATATAACCAAAACTGAAGCTCAAGTTGGAACGATTTCTGGCGTATCTAATATAATCGAAGGTTTTGGAAAAGCTAGTTTCGTCTTACCTAATGGTACACACATACATATTCCAAATGCATTATTTTCTAGTAAGTCCACTAGAAATCTTCTTAGTTTTAAGGATATCAGATTTAACAATTTTCACATCGAAACCACTTCTGAGGCTGGTAAAGAATATCTCCTTATTACTTCTGCTAATTCTAGCAACAAGAAAATCTTAGAAAAGTTTCAGTCACTTTCCTCAGGATTATATATGATGAAAATCAGAACCATTGAGTCACACAATGTCATTGCTTCCAAACTCATAGATCCAAAATCATTTACCCTTTGGCATGAAAGATTAGGTCATCCTGGAGTCTCTATGATGCGTCGTATTATAGAGAATTCTACCGGACATCCTCTTAGAGATCTTAAAGTTCTTTCTAAAAATGACCTTCCATGTTCGGCATGTTCTTTAGGAAAATTGATTACTCGGCCATCTCCTACTAAAGTTAAGCTTGAAAGTCCAAGTTTTCTAGAAAGGATACAGGGCGACATATGTGGACCGATCCACCCATCATCTGGTCCATTTAGGTACTTCATGGTACTAATAGATGCCTCAACTAGATGGTCTCATGTTTGTCTTCTCTCAACTCGTAATGATGCTTTTGCAAAATTACTTGCCCAGATAATCAAGTTGCGAGCTCAATTCCCAGACCATTGTATTAAGTCAATTCGTTTAGATAATGCCGGTGAGTTCACATCTGCAACCTTTGTTGACTATTGCATGTCTGTAGGAATTTCAGTTGAGCACCCAGTTCCTCATGTACATACACAAAATGGGTTAGCCGAGTCCTTTATCAAAAGACTTCAACTTATTGCAAGACCGTTGTTATTGAAAGCCAAATTACCTACATCTATTTGGGGTCATGCAATACTTCATGCTGCTAATCTTATAAGGATTAGACCAACTGCCTATAATCAACATTCTCCGCTACAGATGGTACTTGGTCAAATCCCTAATATTTCTCATTTCAAAATCTTCGGAAGTGCTGTATATGTATCGATTGCTCCACCACAGAGATCGAAGATGGGAGCTCAAAGAAGAATAGGTATCTATGTTGGTTTTGATTCAACATCTATAATTAGATATCTTGAACCACTAACTGGAGACTTATTTACTGCACGATACGCAGATTGTCATTTTGACGAATCTTTGTTTCCTCCCTTAGGGGGAGATAAACATGTGAATAAGGTTAATCTTGACATAACATGGAATGCATCGGGGTTACATTTTCTAGATCCACGTACCGGTAAATGCGAACTTGAAGTTAAAAGAATCATACATATGCAAAATATCGCAAACCAAATGCCTGACGCATTTAACGATTCTAGAAATGTAATTAAATCTCATATACCTGCAGTAAATACTCCAGCTAGAGTAGATATACCAATTCAAAAATCAAGTACAAATGAATTGGTTACAGATTCAAAGCCACGCCTGAAGCGTGGTAGACCGGTCGGTGCGAAAGATGTTGCACCAAGAAAAAGAAAGACAAAGAAAATTGCCCCTGAAGTGGCACATGCTCCAGAAGAAGCAAATACCCCCGAAGTGGTATTATCTCCTGAAGAGATTCCCGTCCCTGAAGATTCGGGATTAAACAATCATGAAATTTCAATAAATTATGTGCATGATATGAAATTATGGGATCGAAGTAAAGCCATAATCGATGATGTATTTGTGTATTCAGCGGCATTGGATGTCGACATAAATTCTGATCCTGAACCATAAAGTGTGGATGAATGCCGTCAAAGAAAAGACTGGCTAAAATGGAAAGACGCAATTCAAACAGAATTAAATTCATTGCGCAAAAGAGGAGTATTTGGACCTGTTGTCCAAACACCAATCGGTGTGAACCCTGTTGGGAATAAATGGGTATTCATAAGAAAAAGAAATGAAAAGAATGAAATTGTGAGATATAAAGCCCGACTTGTAGCACAAGGGTTTTCTCAAAGGCCTGGCATTGATTATCATGAGACATACTCGCCAGTAATGGATGGAATTACTTTTCGTTTTATATTAGGTATGGCATCTAAAGAAAAATTAGAAACACGTCTTATGGACGTTGTTACTGCATACCTATATGGATCACTTGATAGTGATATTTTTATGAAAATCCCAGAAGGATTAAAAATGGATGAGTTCAAGAAACCTCGTCATATATACTCCATTAAACTTCAACGATCATTGTATGGATTGAAACAATCTGGTCGTATGTGGTATAACAGACTTAGTCGTTATTTACAAAAGAATGGGTATATTAGTAATCAAATTTGTCCATGTGTTTTTATCAAAAAATCACAATTTGGTTTTGTGATTATTGCTGTATATGTGGATGATTTAAACCTTGTAGGAACAACTACAGAGGTTGATGAAGCTGTCATATATCTAAAGACAGAGTTTGAAATGAAAGATCTTGGGAAGACAAAATATTGTCTTGGTATACAAGTCGAGCACTTGTCATCAGGAATTTTCCTCCACCAATCTACATATACAGAAAAGGTTTTGAGCAGATTTTACATGGATAAATCTCATCTGTTGACTACTCCAATGGTGGTTAGATCTTTAGAACCAGATAAAGATCCATTTCGACCACGAGAAGATGATGAAAAAGTTCTTGGTCCTGAAATCCCATATCTTGGAGCAATTGGTGCACTTATGTATCTTGCGAATAATACAAGGCCAGATATTGCTTTTGCTGTCAATTTATTGGCTAGATTTAGCTCTGCTCCGATGGCCAGACATTGGAATGGGATCAAGCATATATTTCGTTATCTTCGTGGAACCGTTGATTTTGGGTTATTCTTTCCAGAGAACTCGACATCTCAGTTGATTGGATATGCAGACGCTGGATATCTGTCAGATCCTCATTTTGGAAAATCACAAACTGGATATGTATTCACATATTGCGGTACAGCCATTTCATGGAAATCCACGAAGCAAACTACAGTGGCAACCTCAACAAATCACTCAGAGCTAATTGCAATTCACGAAGCCAGTAGAGAATGTGTTTGGTTGCGATCTATTATCAAGAACATTCAAGAATCATGTGGATTGCCGGACATCACGAGAAGTCCTACTGTTATGTTTGAGGATAACACTGCATGCATTGATCAACTCAAAGAGGGATACATCAAAGGAGACAGGACGAAGCACATTTCACCAAAATTCTTCTATACTCATGAGCTTCAAAAGAATGGAGAAATTGATGTACAACAAATTCAATCATGTGACAACCTTGCAGATTTATTCACAAAATCATTACCAAATTCAACCTTTGCAAAGCTGCGACATAACATTGGAATGCGTCGACTCAAGAATATGCTGCAACAAAACTCCAGTGATTGATGTTTTTTTCTTCTAAGGGGAGATTGTACTCTTTTTCCTTCGTTAAAGTTTTTATCCCACTGGGTTTTTCTTTGACAAGGTTTTAACGATGCAATTGATGATCCACACTATCATGACAATCAAAGGGGAGTGTTATAATATAGTGATTGCCATGCATGTGGTCAATGAATCAAATAGTAGGGCTATGATTTATAGGAGTAGAATTTGTGTATGCATTTAATGTTCTTGGCTTCTTGCAAATTCACATTGGCTATAAATAGCCACACTCGGTAATGAAGAAAGATGCACCCGAGCTTTCCTTCTATGCTCAGCTTCTTACCTCCTACTGTTAAATTTAGTAGCTCTCTGGTTGTTCTTTTATAGCTAGGATATTACAACACCACAAACTATATATACACTATTGTGGAATTGTGAACAGAACAGGAAAGCATGCCATTATCTTGTTGTTTTGTTTGGTGAACATTTTGATATTTAAGATTATTCAAGTCCATTTTTAGTTTCTCTATATAATCACAACTCTGTAGTAAAATTTGGTTATAGTATAAAATGGACAGACAATTGGCAAGAGTTGTTAGTTTTTTCCACCTTCTTGCTAAAATCTAGATATGGGAGTTTGTTAACAATTTCTGTATTTGAAAATCTAGCAATGGCGGTTTGTTAATAATTTCTATATATGAAAATTGATATTGATGTTATTGTTCACTGTTCAGTGTGTGTATATAAGGCTGTTGTTGATAATCAGAATTCATAAATCATCTTTACAACAACAAATACAATGCCTTCTGTTATAAACTTAACTCTCATTTGTTATTTACTCGTCACCACATTTGCTCGATCGGAGCTTTACATAGTTTATACCGGCAGAAGCTCAAAAACATATGAGCTTCTCAACTTTATTCACAGCAAAGATGTGGTCCATGTGTACCAGCATGGATTCACAGGTTTTGCTGTTGAAATGTCTCAAAATGAAGCCCACCTGGTAGCTCAAGTACCAGGTGTAGTATCAGTTTTTAGAGACAGAGTGTTGAAACTTCACACCACCAGGTCGTGGTCTTTTCTCGACAATCAGGAGCTGCTTGCTACTTTTACATTCACGAATTCCACTGACAAAGGAGCGGATGTTATAATTGGGGTTGTAGATTCAGGTGCATTCATTTGTTTGTTGTGTTTTTATGATTTTCAGAATTTTCAGATTATATGGGTCCAGTTCCAAAGAGGTGGAAGGGAACTTGTGAAGCAACAGAGGATTTCCCTGCTTCAAGTTGCAACAGGTAAATCCCCTGTCCCTCTCTATCTATCTCTCTCTCTCTGCATCTGTACCTTTGGTTTCTTTTTAAACCCCTTTTAAACCCCCATAGTTGTGAAACACGATAGATACTCCTTCGTTTTGAGACAGCAAAAATGTAGACTTTACATCATAAGAAGATGGGTAACAAGTTTCACTAGATTTACAGTTTTGATTATTAAAAGTTTGTAATACAGGGATCATTGTTGTTTTCTAATCATATCATGACCATACTGTTGGGTTCCGAATGCATAAAACGCAGCGGATAAACGTAAATAAAACAAAAATTTCGAAACCCAAAAACAGGATCCATGTATAATTATGGGCAGATTATGGAGATAACGAATCATACCTTTCAAGAGATTAACTTTCACGAACTCAACGGAGATCCTAGCTATCACGCTTTGTGTCTACCTCTCGGAGAAACACCTCTATGGTATCCACACGAGCACCTTCAAGAACGTCTAGCGAACTTGACTACGGAATGGATGTACTAGCCTCCTTCTTGACGATCTGAATTGCCTCTGCCTCTCTTTGCTGCTAGGGTTTTCTTAAAAACGTACAAGCCTCTTTAACCTCTCATTATCTATTTATAATGACTGATTAAAAAGGCCCATAATAGCAAAGCCCAACCCTAGTAGGTATTGGATTAAATAATAAAAACGAATTTCTATTATTTAATTAATAACTAAGTCATACTTAATTATTATGGGCAAAAACATTCCTTTTAATTCGAATTTATATTATCTCAATTAAGTCTTACTTAATTATAATAAAATTCAAATAATCATCAATTAATTTAAATCCATAATTTAAATTAACTATTCCATTAAGTGCTCTATTTGTGCGACCCTATAGGCTATTATTTAATTGGCAATAATTTTATTTTCTAATAAAATTATAAACAATGAGCGGTATCTAGTAATACATCATTGTTACCCAATTAAACAATAATTAAATCGTGATTAGATAAAACCTTTCGTGATTAATGTTTTTCGTGTAATATAATCCCTTTAACCATACATATTATAGATTAAACTCGAGGCATGTATTTAGTCATCCTCTTCAACATTTAATCCGGGTTTACTTGATCCATGAGTAGATTATCGAGACAAATCATTATTTGAGCATGGCCATATTTTTATAATCTCATTCAATCAAGAGGCCAATAATATATCTCCTAATTATAGGAGGGTTAAATTCTTTATCTATCATTCATATTTCTCATACGACTCATGATATACCCGATGTCCACTTTTATCATCACCCGATCAAAAGTAACTTTTAATGTAGTCAAAGTATATTAATCCTCGTATAGAAATATAATGATTTCAAGTCAACGGATCGTTACACCATTATCACTGTGAGTCTTTCTTATGACTTTATTAAACATGAAGAATCTCACTGTGGGTCTGTCCAGTACCATGTACTCTCACATGTACCTATGTATTGACTTTAGTATCCCCATACTTATAACCAATGAGATGTGGTTATCTTGTCAAACAACATACTAGTCTATCTATGTATTATTATTGTCCTATATAATAATACTCGACTAGGGACCTTTAAGAATATGATATATTATATAATCTCAAGTTCAAGTCATGTACTTAAACTATACAATTTGTATCATAATTCTAAGGACATTTATTATGCTAACAAAATATCGCAGTAATTGAGGTCATAATAAATACATTTATTGAATGATCAACTGACATAAAGATAAAAGAATAATGTATTGCCTCTAAGGCACCTACACTAACAATCTCCCACTTGCACTAGAGCCAATCACTCATATATCTAATACCCATGGAACTAGTGTGACCATCGTGCTTCTGCTGCGACAAGCCTTTGGTCAGTGGGTCTGCAATGTTCTCATTTGTGTGCACTTTACATATGTGTATATCACCCCTTTCATTAATCTCTCGAATAAGGTGAAATCTCCTGAGTATATGTTTAGCACGGGAGTGTGATCTAGGTTCTTTAGCCTGTGCAATGGCTCCATTATTATCGCAGTATAGATCAATGGGATCTGCGATCGATGGAACCACTCCCAAATCAGAAATGAACTTTTGAATCCAAACGACCTCCTTAGCTGCTTCACAAGCTGCAATGTACTCAGCCTCCATTGTAGAATCAGCTACTGTTTCTTGCTTTGAACTCTTCCAGCTTACAGCACCTCCGTTTAGACAAAACACAAAACCAGACTGTGATACAGTATCATCTCTGTCTGTTTGGAAACTTGCATCGGTGTAACCTTTTACGACGAGTTTCTCTTCTCCTCCATACACCAAGAATGAATCTTTAGTTCTTTTCAGGTACTTAAGAATATTCTTAACTACCGTCCAGTGACCTTCACCCGGATTAGACTGGTATCTGCTCGTCATGCTCAAAGCATACGAGACATCTGGGCGAGTACATACCATTGCATACATGATAGATCCAATTGCTGAAGCATATGGAACTTTATGCATGTGGTCCTTCTCATCCAATGATTTCGGACACTGGTCCTTAGAGATCGTTATCCCTTGAGACACGGGGACATATCCCCTTTTTGCATTTTGCATTCCAAAATGATGCAAAACCTTATCAATGTATGTGCTCTGACTTAGACCGATCATCCTTCTAGATCTTTCTCTATAGATCCTCATTCCTAGAATGTAGGATGCCTCTCCTAAGTCTTTAATGGAGAAATTGCTCCCTAACCAAGTCTTAACAGCCTTTAGAGAAGGTATGTCATTCCCCATTAGTAGTATATCATCAACATATAGTACTATGAATGCCACATAGCTCCCACTAACCTTCTTGTAAACACACGGTTCATCTTCGTTTTGAACAAAGCCATACTCTGTGACTATTTCATCAAAACGGATATTCCATCTCCTAGAGAATTATTTCAATCCATAAACGGATCGACGCAATTTACATACCTTGCCAGCATTCCTTGGATCGACAAAACCCTCAGGTTGTGTCATGTACATATCCTCTTCAAGGCTTCCATTAAGAAAGGCTGTTTTGACATCCATTTGCCATATTTCATAATCATGGAATGCTACAATGGCAAGTAAAATCCTTATAGACTTGACCATAGCCACTGGTGAGAAAGTTTCATCATAGTCAATACCATGAATTTGTTTGAAACCTTTTGCAACCAGCCTAGCTTTATAGGTCTGAACATTTCCATCCATGCCCTTTTTCTTCTTAAAACCCCATTTGCACCCTATGGGTTTTACCCCTTCAGGTGGATCAACCAAAGTCCATACTTGGTTTTCGTACATGGAATCTATCTCGGATTTCATGGCTTCAAGCCATCTCTTAGAGTCTGGACTGTTCATAGCATCTTGGTATGTGAGAGGCTCATCTTCATCTATGAGCATCAAATCACCACACTGTGTCATGAGAAATCCATATCTCTCTAGCTCATGGCGAAATCTACCAGATCTACGAACAACCTGTGTTTGTTGAGCATTTCATTATTCCGCTCTTGTTCCACTTCAGGTTCAATGCTATTTTGCGGTTCTCGATCTTCATCGAGATCTATAGTTCTCCCACTATTTCTTTTGGAAACAAAATCTCTTTCCATGAAGACAGCATCTCGAGCAATAAACACTTTCTGCTCAGAAGGACTATAAAAATAATACGCCTTTGTTTCATTAGGGTATCCTACAAAAATGCACTCTTCGGATTTAGGTCCAATCTTGTCAGATTCTTGACGTTTCACAAACGCCTTACATCCCCAAACTTTCATAAAGTTCATGCCTAACCGTTTCTCTTTCCATATCTCATATGGAGTCGTTTGAACCTTCTTAGTAGGAACACGGTTAAGTGTGAAAGCCGCTGTTTCTAGAGCGTAACCCCAGAAACTAATTGGAAGATCTGCATGACTCATCATCGATCGCACCATGTCCAACAAGGTGCGATTTCTCCTCTCTGAAACTCCATTCCATTGAGGTGTTCCTGGCGGAGTGAGTTGTGATACAATACCACACTCTTTCAAATACTCTCTAAATTCGGTGCTTAAGTATTCACCCCCACGATCGGATCGTAAGATCTTAATACTTGCATCTCCGCCAATTTGCTTCTCTACTTCAACTTTGTATTCTTTAAATTTTTCAAAAGAATCGGATTTGTTCTTCATAAGATATACATATCCATATCTACTGAAATCATTAGTAAATGTTATGAAGTAGTAGTAGCCTCCTCTAGCCATTACACGCATTGGGCCACATACATCACTATGTATTAGCTCCAGACGTTTAGTGGCCCTTTGACCCTTACCAGTGAAAGGGGCTTTAGTCATCTTACCAAGCAAACAAGATTCGCATTCTTGGTATGATTCAAAATCAAACTTATCCAAGTATCCATCCTTATGTAATTTGGATATGCATTTCTCATTTATGTGGCCTAGACGACAATGCCAGAGGTATGTTTGATTTGAGTCATTCATTTTAAGTCGTTTGTTTTCTATATTACAGACAGGGTTATCTAAATCAAGAACATATAAACCATTAAATAAACGCGCAACACCATAGGTTAAATCATTCAAAGCAAAAGAGCAACTGTTGTTCTTTATTGTAAACGAAAAACCTTTCTTGTCCAAACAAGAAACAGAAATAATATTTCTGCGAATCGCAGGCACGTAAAAACAGTCTTCTAGTTCTAAAACAAGCCCAGAGGGCATAGATAAATAATAAGTCCCTACAGCTAAAGCAGCAACTTTTGCTCCATTGCCTACTCTTAGGTCCACTTCTCCCTTAGCCAAAGTTCTACTTCTCTGCAGGCCCTGCACATTTATACAAATGTGAGAAGCACATCCAGTATCAAATACCCAAGATGTAGAAATAGACAAATTGACTTCTATAACATAAATACCTGATCCAGAAATCTGAACTGCATTCTTTTTCTTCAGATCCTCCAAGTAAATTGGACAGTTTCTCTTCCAGTGACCATCTTTCTTACAGTAGTGACATTCACCCTTGGCCACACCACCCTTAGGCTTTAAAGCCTGTTTGGGACCTGACTTTGGCTTGGGTGTAGAATCAGATCCAATCTTCTTCTTACCCTTCCATTTGCCCTTCCCTTTGGCCTTACCTTTATTTCCCACCATCAGTATGGGAGCAGGTTCCGCTGTCTTCATGTTGGTCTCATATGTTCTCAACATATGCAACAATTCAGTAGGTGTTTTGTCAAATTCATTCATATTGTAGTTCACAACAAACTGAGTGAATTTGTTGTTCAAAGAATTCATGATTAGGTCAATACCAGTTTCCGGACCAATCGGGAAACCCAAAGTTTCAAGGTACTCAATGTAACCAATCATCTTCAGAACATGTGGGCCAACTGGTTCACTCGCCCCTTGTTTGCAATTAAAAAGTGACTTACTCGTGTTGAACCTTTCTTGACGAGTTTGGCTTGCAAACATGCTTTGCAAGTGCTCATTAATAGTATATGCATCCATATGCACATGCTGTCTTTGAAGCTCAGCACTCATAGTTGCCAACATAAGACATGCAACATCATTTGCATCATTCTCATCCCTTGTGCGTGCTGCTCGTTCATCAGCAGTAGCACCCTCAGGAAGGGGGCCTGGAGGAGGAATTCCTCTGCCAGTCTAGGAAGTTGTTTCTTCCTGTCAGCTTGTCCTTCTCAAGGACTGAACGTACGGATAGTGTGTTTATGTTGTTTGCCATTACTCAGTATCTACAATAATAAAAGCGCAAAATAAACATTAGATTGTCTGAGTTAAAATTTTATGTTCATATGATTATGATATATTCATAATATATCTTCCACTATTTTTTTATCAAATTAATAGTCCTAACTATTAATTCGGAAAGTATATCCCATAAATCTTTCTAGTGAGCCAAGATCCATATTTCGTCATGTTCTAAGTCAACCACTGGTATCCTTAAAACATGATTATTTAGGTAGACAACAGTTGTCAATTATATCATATATAATTTTTGGATAATTTGGTGAACAACAATTGATCTTATCTATCTAATAGATTTTTAACCAAACTCTATGCTTCTAAGTTCATAATAGTTGAATATAACCGTTTATATTCACCTTATTATGATGACTCAGTTAAGTTAGACGCAATGATACTTGTAAGGCTAAGTAAAAATATTAAGTTTTAATCAGATGCTTTCCAATGAATGAACACTCATTAAATCCTAGATCGATAAAACCCACAGCCTTACAAGTTCTATGAACCCGTTGTTGACAAAATCGCCCCATGTCAGAAATAAAGAAAATTCGTATTTTATTCCGTGTTTCATAAACACGAGAATCTCATGATCGTTTGTTAATTTTAAATCTTGAGTCGTTACAGATTTTATCTTGTTTAAAGGCATGGCATGGGTGATGTATCTAATACATACATGCATCATTAATCTAATTAAAATATGCATTTTCTACTCTACACATACTATTTATACATTATATGAAAAGTACGTAAAGTAAACGTGCAATAGTTATGGCCCAATCCTATGTGATCTTTTCAGGCTAATGAAAAGATCAAGGTCAATCTATGGTGTAAAAATAACTATTACATATGTCTTCTCTATTGCTTCCATTGTCTCCTTGGCCTCCATAGGATGCCTCCTCTTTCCCTTGTCCTTCTTGGATGTTACATTAAGAATTATACTAATGAACTTACAAAAGAACTCGAGTTACATTCGAGATAAAACAACTACAAATAGAAAACGACATGCAAGTCGTATTTATTACAAACCAAAAGAATAAACCATTACAACTAAGGTCTTAAGGCCATAACTATGCACCATGCTCAAGTAACCATTAAAGAACATGATAGATCATATAAAGATGACATACTATTTATCACTTATCATGATCCAATCAAGAATAATAAATAAGTAAAGCATATGTCATAAGCACAAATTAAAAACGAAACCCTAAGCACGCGGATCGACCTCCGCGGTGAGGTCGTTGGGGGGGTTCGGGGGGGCAGCGAGCCCCCCGATGGCGGAAATTTTTGCAAAATCAAGTATCAGAATACTAGAAAAACATGTATCATAATACTATTCCAGAAGCATGTATCAGTATACACACGATCCATATCCCAGTTACCAAAAACGTGTATCCGTATACATATTTTAAGAGATCGCATACATATGAGTTATGGCAGATCTTAAACATACTAGTATCATCATATAGATCATTAATAGATTCATCATATCATTAATATAACATAACTGTTATCATGGCAGACTCATATAACATAACTGTTATCATGGCAGACTCATCACACATGCATACTTGTAAAAATACAGTAAACACGTAACCAAATCAGCCCCTTATACACGTAGCTCTGATGCCATTGTTGGGTTCCGAAGGCATAAAACGCAGCGAATAAACGTAAATAAAACAAAAATTTCGAAACCCAAAAACAGGATCCATGTATAATTATGGGCAGATTATGGAGATAACGAATCATACCTTTCAAGAGATTAACTTTCACGAACTCAACGGAGATCCTAGCTATCACGCTTTGTGTCTACCTCTCGGAGAAACACCTCTATGGTATCCACACGAGCACCTTCAAGAACGTCTAGCGAACTTGACTACGGAATGGATGTACTAGCCTCCTTCTTGACGATCTGAATTGCCTCTGCCTCTCTTTGCTGCTAGGGTTTTCTTAAAAACGTACAAGCCTCTTTAACCTCTCATAATCTATTTATAATGACTGATTAAAAAGGCCCATAATAGCAAAGCCCAACCCTAGTAGGTATTGGATTAAATAATAAAAACGAATTTCTATTATTTAATTAATAACTAAGTCATACTTAATTATTATGGGCAAAAACATTCCTTTTAATTCGAATTTATATTATCTCAATTAAGTCTTACTTAATTATAATAAAATTCAAATAATCATCAATTAATTTAAATCCATAATTTAAATTAACTATTCCATTAAGTGCTCTATTTGTGCGACCCTATAGGCTATTATTTAATTGGCAATAATTTTATTCTCTAATAAAATTATAAACAATGAGCGGTATCTAGTAATACATCATTGTTACCCAATTAAACAATAATTAAATCGTGATTAGATAAAACCTTTCGTGATTAATGTTTTTCGTATAATATAATCCCTTTAACCATACATATTATAGATTAAACTCGAGGCATGTATTTAGTCATCCTCTTCAACATTTAATTCGGGTTTACTTGATCCATGAGTAGATTATCGAGACAAATCATTATTTGAACATGACCATGCTTTTATAATCTCACTCAATCAAGAGGCCAATAATATCTCTCCTAATTATAGGAGGGTTCAATCATTTATCTATCATTCATATTTCTCATACGACTCATGATATACCCGATGTCCACTTTTATCATCACCCGATCAAAAGTAACTTTTAATGTAGTCAAATTATATTAATCCTCGTATAGAAATATAATGATTTCAAGTCAAAGGATCGTTACACCATTATCACTGTGAGTCTTTCTTATGACTTTATTAAGCATGAAGAATCTCACTGTGGGTCTGTCCAGTATCATGTACTCTCACATGTACCTATGTATTGACTTTAGTATCCCCATACTTATAACCAATGAGATGTGGTTATCTTGTCAAACAACATACTAGTCTATCTATGTATTATTATTGTCCTATATAATAATATTCGACTAGGGACTTTTAAGAATATGATATATTATATAATTTCAAGTTCAAGTCATGTACTTAAACTATACAATTTGTATCATAATTCTAAGGACATTGTTATTCCTAGAGGACTAACAATGAGATTTACAGAAGGGGGGGTTGAATGTAAATCTCAAAACTTTTTCAAGTTTTGAGAAGTTTATTAAAGCAGTGTGTTCTAGATGAACAAGTGTATGAATTGCTTTGAGCTAATGCAGACAGATATATATTCAAACACAAAATGTAAAGAACACAACAAACTTTAAAAACTTTTCTGGTGGATTTGTTGTTCCACCAGAGATGGTATTTTAGAAAATCTGTGTTCAACAATGTTGATCACAGCTGCATCCTAGTACAAACTAGATGAATTTTCTCTCAAGATATTTCTTAACAGCTCTGGAAAAAATCTCACTCTAATTACTAGCTTCTTCTTGGTTTTTATATTACCAAGTGTACAAGTGAAAAACAATATAAAATTACAATAGTAAAATAAGTTCTTCACTTGCTTCTTTTCCTGTTCAATCAAGTACTTTGTTGACTATTGCATCTTTGTACTAAAGAAGAACGGCTGCTTTTTCTGTTGATCCTGAAATTCGGCTACCACATCTCAGTTTTCTCTGACAACCCATGTGCCTCTGTTTGTAGGTACAACTACCACTTATCAACGGCTAATTAGCAGAACATCCGTTGAAGCTTTCATCCGTTGATGACTTCATCCGTTGAAGGATGTTATCCGTTGAAGCTTTCATCCGTTGATGCTCTCATCCGTTGAAGGATGTTATCCGTTGAAGCTTTTAGAGACATCCGTTGAAGCTTAGCTTCTCATCCATTGAAGGTCTTTAAGTCATCCGTTGATACCACTTCATTTATACAAAATTACAAGGCATGAAATATTTACAATTGGCCTTCCTATCTGCATATCATCTAGTAGTCAACATGACTCATAGTTTCTCTCAACTTCTAAGAATTACATTTTAAATACAGAGACTGAAATATGCTACAATACTAGACTTATTTCTAAGTAAAGCTACACCATCAACGGATAGCCAAAGTGGTCTTATCCGTTGAGGCTACAGACACTAAATTTCTACTTAAGTGTTTTGTTAAACATATCATCAAACTAATGCACATATATTCCTAACAATCTCCCCCTATTTATGTCTATAAGAACTGTAGGCATAAATTCAGGGTTAACTTGATGATAACAAAACACTTAACAAATATTTGAATTGAAACTAAGTAGAAATATAAAAAGTGCTGCAAAAGTGTATGTACTAGGAGGTAATTGAAGATTTATAGTATTTCCAAGGGTGCTCCTCTAGCCTGAGCAAATCATCATTTTCTTCTTTGTTCCCTGGTTTTCTTTCCTAGCCCTTTGTCATTTTCCTCAATTTGGAGTTGGAGTTGTCTGAAGAATTCAGCTTCATCTTCATCACTGATATCCAACTTAGATTGCATTTCCTTGAGAGTTTCATTGCTGGCAATCTTGAGTTGGTCTTCAAGTCTGAAAAATCTTCTGACTCCTTTGTCATCTCTAAATTCCATCAACCAATGAGGTGATTTGTGAATTTTAGTTCCCCTTTCTTGTATGAGTAAGGTTCTGGGCAAAGCATTTGGTTCCCTCCAAGTCTTCCTTATGTTGGCAATCTTGTTGAGAATTTCAGTCTTGGCTGTTCTGGTAAAGCCAGAATCCTTTTTGATGGCTGAAAAGACTCTGATCAAGGTAGAGTAGCCTTCATTTAGAATCCTGTAGAGAGGCCATGTTCTTTCCCCAGCTCCCTTATATCTGAAAACCAATCTCTCTGGTAGCTGTCTGTAGGCAGCTATTCCCCTTACTTCCTCCAGCTCATCCAGATAGAGATTAATGTCTGAAGCTTCTTTTATGTCACAGATGTGAACATAATCATCTTTAGAAATGGGTGGCTTAGGGTTAGGTTTTTGTTTTTGAGTGAATTTCTTAGAGGTTAGGGGAGGTGTAGATTTAGATTTTCTTTTCTGTTTCTTTGGTAGTGGTATATTGGTTACAAAGGTAGGCAATGTGATGTTGTCCCAATCAATAGGTTCCTCTTTTGGAATGATTGGTTCACCATGGATATTTATAGAGGGATCAGCAACAAAAGGTTCAGGTATGGAAGGTAGTGGTTTAGATATAGATTTGGTATCTTCAGGGTTATCTTCACTCCTTCTGTGTGCCTTGGCCTTTCTTCTGTTTCCCTTCTGCCATTCCTCTCTTTCCTCCATATTTTCACCAAATATGCTCCCAAGAACCTCATCTAAGTTAGCAATCTTTTCTTCACCCCTGACTTCAATTCCTTTCATTTCTTCACCTTGGCTTGACTTTAGCTGTTTTTCAAGCTTTGCTTGTGCTCTTTTGTCAGCCTTGAGTTTTACAGCTTCTTTCTTCAACCTTCTGGTTTCTTCCCTTTTAGCCTTTAGAAATTTGGGATGTCCTTGCATCACACAGATACTCTTTCCCTCTCTATAGATAAAGGCCATGTTCATTCTCTCACCCTTGTCCTTGGTCTCCTTCTTCTTTATGATGCTTGCACTTAGAACTTTGTCTCCATCAGGTTTTGGAAGAGGAAAGTCTACTTCCTTTATCTGAGCAAAGTCTAGGGGATTCTTTGTGGAGTCCATACTGGATCTAGTGTTAGGCTTTAGAACCATAGGTTTTAAATTCTTGAAAGAAGTCTCTCCAACCTTATTTCTCCCTACTGGCTTGAGCTCCATGTTGATTGGTTCAATCTTTGTGCTAAATTTCACAGATGTTGATTTATTTTGTGTAGAACCAAACACCAATTGTAACCTTTCATCAATTCTCCTCCATTGTTCTTTCATTTGTATTTCAGCTGCTGCTAGCTGAATCAAATCAATTCCATCAGGTTTTCCCTTGATTTGAATGATTGGAGAGGTAGTGATGGCAGGAACTAGCACTTTAGATATCTGAATCTTTGTAGAGGGCTCTCCTTCCCCTTCCCTTTTATTCTCCCCCTTTTTGTTATCATCAAGGAGAGGGGTCAAGCCTTGTGCTTTTGCCAGCTGCATTAGGAGATTGGTTTGAGATTGTTGGTTGAGAAGAAGGGTGGCCACAGAGTTTTCAATTCCTTGAACTCTGTCTTCCAACTTGGCCAGCCTTTGTTCAGTAACTGATTCCTTTTTCAATCTCGAAACCAAGTCCTGCAAAGTACCATAGGGCATGACTGAATCCAATTTTTCTGAAGTGAAGGATTTCAAGTCAGCAATATCTTTCCTGAGATCATCTAGACTCATATTTTGCTTTACTTTCTGCAACTTCATGAGATGCAGTGAGTCCAGGTGAGCTTGGAGGATAGCCTTGATATTTGCATTTGAAGTGTTCTGAATGGCCTGTTGAATAGTGATGATTTGTTTGACCAAGTGGACATTGAATTCACCTGTTCTATGCTCCTTAGTCAGGGCCCATTCAGGTAGATTAGGAATGGAACTAGGGTCTTCATCTCCCCCTATGTTCATGCTTCCATCAGAAGAAATAGAGTCATCATCATCAGAATTTACTCCAAATTCCTCAGATGGCTCACCAGCTGTAGAAGGCATCCTGTTAATAGCAGCTTTATCCCTTTGAAGAGATTCTGTTGAGTGCACTAGATGTAGTGTCCTTTCTGCCTCCTCATTGCCCTGAGCAGCCAACATTTGATAGGCTGTCACAGGATGAGTAAAAGTGTCAGCATCCAAGGAAATGTTATCAATTACAGCTTTGTAATGTTGCTGAAATTGTCTTTCCTTTTCAGCATCATCCACAATCATTGACTCATGAGCAATGGCTGGTTTCACCCTTGTATCAACTGTACCTGCTTTTCTCTCTTTTTCTCTATGTTCTTGCATCAGGGGCTCCCCCTGGCTCACACATCTCACTCCCTCACCTTCACCTTCTAAGGTGGTACTCCACTCACTGACTTTTGCCATGCTGGAAGAAATAGCATGCATTTTTGTGCTCTCAATCTCTCCTTTTGCCTGGGAGCAACCCAGCCTCTCACTCAAATTTTCACTCCCTGCCCTCAATCCTAAAAGTGATTGCACAGTATTCATGTCTTCTACACTTGGAATCATTTCAGTTATTTGTGTAGAGACTATCAACGGATGTGGAATATCCGTTGAAGTTGAAACTGTTGTTATCAACGGATAACTGCTGTTAAGCTTATCCGTTGAAGAGCAACCACTTGTCAACGGATGAGTGATATCCGTTGAAGAAGGAAAAGAAGATGAAATTGAAAGTGATATAACTGTTGAATCTGTATAGATTGATTTGATATGTGTTGATACAGATCCTTCAATTATATCTGAAAGAATTTGCGGGTGATCCAACAAATCATCTAAAAGATGATGATCACCTGTATTTGAGTGGGGCTCCTCCCTGAGTTGTAAAGAGGGAGAATCAGGAATTGATGGGAATAACATATCCACATCCAGAGATGGTGAAGAAGTATTTGGTGATTGATGTGTAGTTATTGTGAGAGAATGGGGCTGTGACTCCACATTTATTGGAGTCACATCAAACTGAGTTTGAGAAGGCACAGAGACAGATGGATGTATCTGTGCAGTGTGTGCACCCTGTGTAGAAGATTGGGTTCTAGCCTTCTTTCTTCTAATAAAAGCTTTTGTAGGTGAGTGTTTGGCTTTAGTGTCCCTCCCTCTTTTGTTCTGTGTTCCTGGTTGGGAACTCTTTTCAATAGTAACATCCTTTTGGGAGGATGCTACTAGGGATGTGCTAGAAACCTTTTCAACCACCACAGCTTTTTGAGAAACTGGGGCTTGGCTAGCTTGGGAAGCACTCAACTCTCCTTCCTTATCCTGGGGGTTTCTTTGATGTTCACCCCTCCCCTCACCACTCACACCCTGATCACTTCCCTCAGGGTTAATGGTTGTTGTTACAACTGTTGTCTTTTGAGAAACAACAGAGGTGGTTTTCTTTGTCTTGGATTTTGAAAGTTTAGATTTGGTGACCTTGGTAGAAATCTGTTGGGGCATTGACACAGATTTCATGGCCACACTAGAAGATAAAGAAATAGAGGGGTTGGAAGAAGTAGGAGTTGTAGAAGCAATTACCTCACCTACCTGGGGTGCATTCATGATTGGTAAATATACCAATTGCACACTGCTGTTGAGATCCATTCTCAATAAGTCTGCAAGAACTCTTTTCTCTTGTGCCCAGCACTTGAGTTTATTATTCTCATTGATAATGACTAAACCTTCAGCAACATGGTTAGCCAATAACATAAAGAATCTAGCATAATAGATGTTATTAGGTCTATTAGCTTTGTTACCTAATCTAGTACCTAATTCTAGCATCACATAGTTGCTAAAGTTAAAGTACCTATCAGAAACAAGCATATAGAACATATTAACAAGAGATGAAGTTATGGCATCAAAATTACTAATTTTCCCAGAGAAAACCTTTATGAAGGCATCCCCAAGAAAACTCCATTCTTTCCTAAGGCCTTTTCGTCTAATACCCCCTAAATTAGCAGAGTTAAGAGAGTAACCTATGGAATCTAACATGCTGGATACATCACTATCAGTGTGTGGTGTCATGGCATTGTTCTCAGGTAATTTAAAACATGCTTGTAAGTCATCACAGTTAATACAGTGATTTTTACCTTTGAGAGTGAAGGAGATAGTCATATCCATGGAGTTGAACTCAGCAGTTGTCCAAATCTCCTCAACTACTTCACAGAAAATCGTTGGGGCTTCCAGCATTGCATAGCTAAGTTTACAGTTTTTGATGAAGTCCATCATTTTGTGATAATCTGAGTGGGCTTCATTCTTTTCTACCAGAGCTATGAAATTGTTCTTCTCGTAGATGAACCCAGATTGAGACATAATCTTCACGACTGGTGCCATTGTTGTGAGTAGAAATTGCAGAGAATAACTTGAAGGTTTTGCAGAGAGAAAATGGTAAATGCTTGAAATTCTAAGAAAGCGTAAAGTAATAATGAACAATCAGAAGGGCTTATATGCTTTCAAAGAAAAAGAAATAAATAAAGGATTAATCAATAAATAGGTGTTAGTGAATTTCAGCCGTTTAAGAATAAACTGTAAGTATTCTAATAACTACCTTTAAAACCAATACATACAGATGTATGTATGGTATCAACGGTTAAGAAAATAGAATCAACGGCTGTGAAACACCTCAAACGTCTGATGTGACATTTCAACGGATAATGTAAATTGTCATCCGTTGAAAGGTACTTCAGCTTTATCCGTTGACGGATAAAAGTTCCAGAGATATACTTGTCTTTCAACGGATAATGAATATCCGTTGATAGAGCAATTTTGACTTTCAACGGATAGGGAACATCCGTTGATGGAATAAACTTTGTTAAAAGTCAAATTTGTTCTAGCAACTAATATATTTCAGGCTTCACATCAAATTGCAAAGAAGACATGAATTTTAAGAGTAATTAAGCATACCTAGCTCACTTACCAATCTTGTGAATGTTGATTCATCAAGTGGCTTGGTAAATATGTCAGCAATTTATTGTTCACTTGGAACAAAATGTAGTTCCACTGTACCATTCATGACATGCTCCCTGATGAAGTGGTACTTAATATCAATGTGCTTGGTCCTTGAGTGCTGCACAGGATTCTCTGTTATGGCTATGGCACTTGTGCTGTCACAAAAGATAGGTATTCTATTAACATGAAGTCCATAATCAAGGAGTTGATTCCTCATCCATAACATTTGAGAACAGCAACTTCCAGCAGCAATGTATTCAGCCTCAGCTGTAGAAGTAGAGACTGAATTTTGCTTTTTGCTAAACCATGATACAAGCTTGTTTCCCAGGAATTGGCAGGAGCCTGTTGTACTTTTCCTGTCTATTTTGCAACCTGCATAGTCTGCATCTGAATAACCAATTAGATCAAAGCCAGATTCTCTAGGATACCAAATTCCTAAATTTGGTGTACCCTTGAGATATCTGAAAATTCTCTTGATAGCAATTAAGTGAGACTCCCTAGGATCAGCTTGAAATCTAGCACACAGACATGTAGCAAACATTATATCTGGTCTGCTAGCAGTTAAATATAAAAGTGAACCAACCATGCCTCTATAACTTGTAATGTCCACAGACCTTTCAGTCTTATTTAATTCAAGTTTGGTGGCAGTGGCCATGGGAGTTTTTGCAGATGAACATTCCATTAAGTCAAACTTCTTTAAAAGATCATGAATATATTTAGTTTGACTAATGAAAATTCCATTACTAACTTGTTTAATTTGTAAACCAAGAAAATAGGTTAGTTCTCCCATTAGGCTCATTTCATAATTACTTTGCATTAGCTTAGCAAACTTTTTACAAAGTTTATTATCTTTAGAACCAAATATTATGTCATCTACATAAATTTGAACAAGTATACTAGAGCCATTAACATTTCTAAAGAAGAGAGTTTTATCAACAGTACCTCTAGTGAAGTGATTCTCCAAAAGAAATTTTGATAATGTTTCATACCAGGCTCTAGGTGCTTGCTTCAGTCCATAGAGTGCTTTCAACAGATAATACACATAGTCTGGAAAATTTGGATCTTCAAATCCTGGAGGTTGACTTACATAGACTTCTTCCTCTAATTTCCCATTTAGAAATGCACTCTTGACATCCATTTGATAGACTTTGAATTTGGCATGGGCTGCATAGGCTAGAAAGATTCTGATAGCTTCAAGTCTTGCAACAGGAGCATATGTCTCATCAAAATCTATTCCCTCTTGCTGAGAATAGCCTTTAGCAACCAATCTGGCTTTATTCCTTATGATAATGCCATTTTCATCCATCTTATTTCTGAATACCCATTTTGTATCAATAGGACTCTTGTTCTTTGGTTTGGGTACCAGCTTCCAAACTTGGTTTCTCTCAAATTGGTTTAGCTCTTCCTGCATAGCTAATATCCAATCTGGATCCAATAAGGCTTCTTCCACTTTCTTAGGTTCCTCCTGAGATAGAAAACTACTATACAGACATTCATCTTGAGTAGCTCTTCTTGTTTGCACTTTAGATGATGCATCACCAATGATCAGTTCAAAGGGATGATTCTTGGTCCATTTCCTTTGAGGTGGAAGATGAGCTCTAGATGAGGTGATCTCAGTATTGTCATGATGTGAGATAGAGTTTTGATTAGTTGAAACTCCCCCTGAGTTGTTGGTCCTTTGCAGGGAACTTGGAGTTCCATCAATTAATGATGTAAATTGATTATCAGTTGATGAGCTATGATCAACGGATGCTTCATTAAGTACTTCAACGGATGATGCACAATGTCTTTCAACGGATGCTGAATTTTGTGCATTATCCAGGAGCAAATTTTGTATTCCTTTTGAAGTGTCGTCTCCATCAATCTCTTCTTCACTATCATCACAGTATATTTCAATATTGTCAAATTTGAGTCTCTCATAATGTTCCTCATCTGTTAGTCCATCAATCTTTTTATCATCAAACACAACATGCACAGATTCCATAACAATGTTGGTTCTTAGATTGTAGACCCTATAAGATTTTCCAGCTGAATAACCAACAAATATTCCTTCATCAGCCTTTGCATCAAACTTCCCTTTATGGTCAGATTGATTCCTCAGTATAAAACATTTACATCCAAAGACATGAAGAAAGTTTAGAGTTGGTTTTCTTTTCTTGAACAACTGATAAGGAGTCATGCCTTTAGCTTGATTGATCAAAGAAATATTTTGAGTGAAACAGGCACAATTAACAGCTTCAGCCCAAAAATATGTTGGTAACTTTGATTCTTCAAGCATTGTTCTGGCAGCCTCAATTAAAGATCTGTTCTTTCTTTCAACTACCCCATTTTGCTGAGGTGTTCTTGGAGCTGAGAACTCATGCATGATTCCATTTTCTTCACAGAACAGCCTTAATGTCAAATTCTTGAACTCAGTTCCATTGTCACTCCTGATGTTTCTTACCTTCAAGTCAGGATGATTGTTGACTTGCCTGATGTGATTGATAATGATTTCACTTGCTTCATCCTTTGATCCAAGAAAACAGACCCATGAGAACTTTGAGAAATCATCTACAATCACTAAGCAATATCTTTTTCTTGCTATTGACAATACATTGACTGGTCCAAACAAATCCATATGTAGCAGCTGTAATGGTTCATCAATTGTTGTTTCAAGCTTCTTCTGAAATGATGCTTTCCTTTGTTTGCCTTTCTGACAAGCATCACACAGACCATCCCTTGAGAATTCAACAAGAGGTATTCCTCTTACTAAGTCCTTTTTGACTAGATCATTCATTGTCTTGAAATTCAAATGGGATAGCTTCTTGTGCCATAGCCAACTCTCAACTGAACTTGCTTTGCTGAAGAGACAAGTAATAGATTCTGCATCTGTAGAGTTGAAGTCAGCTAAGTACACATTTCCTTTTCTAACTCCAGTTAGAACCACTTTGTTGTCTTTCTTACTAGTGACAACACAGGCTTCAGAATTGAAGGAAACTGTATTCCCTCTATCACATAGTTGACTGATACTCAGTAAGTTGTGCTTGAGACCATCAACTAATGCAACTTCTTCAATGATGACATTCCTTGTTGAAATCAAGCCATATCCCATAGTAAACCCTTTGCTGTCATCTCCAAAGGTTATGCTGGGGCCAGCTCTCTCTTTAAACTCTGTGAGCAGGGAGAAATCTCCAGTCATGTGTCTTGAACAGCCACTGTCCAAGTACCATAGATTTCTTCTATTTTCCTGCACACCACAAAATCAATCAATTTGATTTTGGTACCCAAGTTTCCTTGGGTCCATTCTTGTTAGCCTTTCTCCTAGACTTCATTCCTCCTGCATCTTTAGACTTAGGTGAGTTTGAGTCAACCTTGGTCTTAGATGTGGTTGGTTGAGGTGTAGGGTTAGTCACAACATTATCCAGCACATTTATAGAATTATTAGGCATGGATTGTGCATACATGTTATTCCACATTGGCATATTGTATGGCAATTGAGGCATACTGAATGCAGCAAGATAAGGATTGTTAAAATATGGCATGTTTGCAAAATGTGCATAAGGATTTTGTTGAGACATAACAGGCATAGCATGTAGAGGTGATACAGACATGTTAGGCATGGAAGAGGGTACAGTTATGGGAGATTTCTTAATAGATTTACAATTAGCAGATAGATGATTAACACTACTACAATGCACACAGCTTTTTCTAGGAGCATACTTATCAGGTGTGTAATTGTTATGTTTGTTAACTCCTACCTTCCCATTTCTGTTGGATTTCCTTTTGGATTCCTTTTTATCCTCAACCATCTTGAGCCTATTGTTTAACTGTTCTAAGGTCATGTGCCCTACATTCACCTTTCTGACATCTTTGGATGTGCTTGCTTCTTCTTTGACAAAGTTCTTTGAAGTTGAACCAAACTTTTTGTTGAGTTTCTTTAGATTTTCTCTTTTAGAAACATCTGCCTGTTTTAATTGAGGAACCTTCAACGGATGTTCCTTTTCTTCCTTCAACGGATAACTTTCATCATCCGTTGATTCCACATCCGTTGACAGTCCATCAATTAATTCCAGTTTCTTTTTATTTTTATCCCAGGCAGTTTCACAGAATGATTCAATTCCTTGGACTTTGGCAATTTGAGCACTTACATCCCTAGATGTTTTCCAGGCTTTAATCACCTCTTGCTCTTTCTCTAATTGATTGGAAAGTATTTCTACTTTCTTAACAGATTCAGCTAGTTCATTCTCAACAGATATACAATGCAATTTGGTTTTCTCTAGGTCAATCAACTTATTTTCTAACACAGTATTTCTATTGCTTAAAAACAGATTGTTCTCTTTGATCCTACTATTTTCTTTAGCAAGAGATTTAAGAGACACACGCAAATGATACAATTCAGTAGACATGTCATTGAAAGCATCATTGCACTCTTCTTTAGTAAGCTGTGTTAAATCAGTAGTGATTACCTGATTGCTTGATGAACTAACTTCATTTTCTTCAGAATCAGCCATGAGAGCAAGGTTGACATAATCCACATCTTCATCCTCTTCATCTCCATCAGCTGCCCAGTCCTTTTCTTGAGTAATGAAAGCCCTTTCCTTCTGTTTGAGTAGATCAAAATATTTCTTTTTGTAATCTACTTGTTCAAATTTCTTCTTTTCAGAGGTTGGCTTTCTGCACTCACTTGCAAAGTGTCCACTTATACCACAATTAAAACACTTGAACTTGGATTTGTCCACCATGTTCTTATAGGGTTTAGTGGCTCTAGTGTTTTTCCTGAACTTCATCTTTGCAAATCTCCTGGACAGAAATGCAAGATGCTCATCAATACCATCAGAGTCATCTTGACTGGAGTTGTCTTCATTTTCAGCAACTTGCCCTTTACCCTTGTCTGATTCTGGATTTCTTACACCATCTTTGGAGCTTGATGTAGATCTCACAGTTTCTTTTCTGCATTCTTTCTCATTTTCAGCTACCAATGCAACTGAACCTCCTTTCTTTCTCCCCCTCTCCAATACTTCATCCTGTTCCAACTCTAGTTCATAAGTCTTCAAGATTCCATATAATCTTTCAAGAGTAAAGTCCTTATAATCCTGAGAGTTTCTTAAGGAAACAGTCATGGGTTTCCATTCCTTTGATAAGGATCTCAAAAATTTAAGATTTGAATCCTTCACCTGGTACACTCTACCATACAGCTTCAGTCCATTCAACAGTTTTTGGAATCTATTGAATGTGTCATTTAAAGATTCATTCTCTTCAAAATGAAAGTACTCATACTGTTGAATGAGAAGCTGCATTTTGTTCTCTTTTACTTGTTCTGTACCTTCACACAGCAGCTGAACTGTGTCCCAAACCTCTTTGGCAGTTGAACAATTTATCACATTATCAAACATATCCTTGTCAAGACCATTAAACAAAATGTTCATAGCCTTCTTATCCTTGTGGACTTCTTCTGTGTCTTCCATTGTCCATTCTGCTCTAGGTTTTGGAATGGATTGACCAACAGCAATTGTGGCCGTAGCAACTGTGGCTACTTTGTGGGGAATGTGAGGACCATTCTCAATGCAGTTTACATAACCTTCATCTTGGGAGAGTAGATGAAGGTGCATTTTCACCTTCCAGTGGTGATAACTGTCTTTGTCAAGAACTGGGATCTTTACTCCAATATCCTTCTTACTCATCTTTGTTAGATTCCAAGATCTTTAAACTCTTTGTGTGTCAAGAGCTCGCTCTGATACCAATTGTTATTCCTAGAGGACTAACAATGAGATTTACAGAAGGGGGGGTTGAATGTAAATCTCAAAACTTTTTCAAGTTTTGAGAAGTTTATTAAAGCAGTGTGTTCTAGATGAACAAGTGTATGAATTGCTTTGAGCTAATGCAGACAGATATATATTCAAACACAAAATGTAAAGAACACAACAAACTTTAAAAACTTTTCTGGTGGATTTGTTGTTCCACCAGAGATGGTATTTTAGAAAATCTGTGTTCAATAATGTTGATCACAGCTGCATCCTAGTACAAACTAGATGAATTTTCTCTCAAGATATTTCTTAACAGCTCTGGAAAAAATCTCACTCTAATTACTAGCTTCTTCTTGGTTTTTATATTACCAAGTGTACAAGTGAAAAACAATATAAAATTACAATAGTAAAATAAGTTCTTCACTTGCTTCTTTTCCTGTTCAATCAAGTACTTTGTTGACTATTGCATCTTTGTACTAAAGAAGAACGGCTGCTTTTTCTGTTGATCCTGAAATTCGGCTACCACATCTCAGTTTTCTCTGACAACCCATGTGCCTCTGTTTGTAGGTACAACTACCACTTATCAACGGCTAATTAGCAGAACATCCGTTGAAGCTTTCATCCGTTGATGACTTCATCCGTTGAAGGATGTTATCCGTTGAAGCTTTCATCCGTTGATGCTCTCATCCGTTGAAGGATGTTATCCGTTGAAGCTTTTAGAGACATCCGTTGAAGCTTAGCTTCTCATCCATTGAAGGTCTTTAAGTCATCCGTTGATACCACTTCATTTATACAAAATTACAAGGCATGAAATATTTACAATTGGCCTTCCTATCTGCATATCATCTAGTAGTCAACATGACTCATAGTTTCTCTCAACTTCTAAGAATTACATTTTAAATACAGAGACTGAAATATGCTACAATACTAGACTTATTTCTAAGTAAAGCTACACCATCAACGGATAGCCAAAGTGGTCTTATCCGTTGAGGCTACAGACACTAAATTTCTACTTAAGTGTTTTGTTAAACATATCATCAAACTAATGCACATATATTCCTAACAGACATTTATTATGCTAACAAAATATCGCAGTAATTAAGGTCATAATAAATACATTTATTGAATGATCAACTGACATAAAGATAAAAGAATAATGTATTGCCTCTAGGGCACCTACACTAACACATACTACCTGTCACATCCTGCTAATATTCTGCATTTTTACTGTTTCTGTTCTATGATGTTGGCGTAAATAGACCACGTACTACAACTTAAATTCGAAGATAGAAAATGTGTATGTTTGTGTTTATTTATAATTTTTAAGTATGTGTATGCACTATGCATCAAGTTAATTGTAGACTTTTTGTTGTCAATCGTCCTAATTTATTTGTTTTAAACCAAATTGTAGATGGTATTAAAAGGTGAACATTATTCTATAAGATATTGGTAATTCTTGTTTCTGTTCCACTTTTTGTATGTCGATAAATATACGTGCTTCACCTGAATTTTTTTTACTGAATATTTAATGTTAGGAAAATAATTGGGGCAAGGAACTTCCACAAGCACAACCAGACGGCTAGAGACTTTGTTGGACATGGCACCCATACCGCCTCAACAGCAGCTGGAGCAGCTGTTTCTGGAATTTCCTATTATGGATTAGCTGCCGGAACTGCAATTGGCGGTTCGCCGAATTCAAGGATCGCCGTATACAAAGCTTGTCACTATCTGGGCTGCTCTGAAGCAGCGATGCTAGCAGCAATGGATGCAGCAATACATGATGGAGTGGACATAATGTCCTTATCCATTGGCGAAGGATATACTGATATCTGGACTGACCCGGTGGCCATTGGTGGATTTCATGCTGTTGAACACGGAATCATGGTTGTTTGTTCTGCTGGAAATTTCGGGCCTACAAGTTCGAGTGTCATCAATTTTACACCTTGGCTGACAACAGTGGGGGCCTCAAACATAGACAGGCAATTCTTTGCCAATGTTGTGTTGGGTAACAATCGAGTTATCAAGGTAGAATTATTCTACTTTGTAAAGTTACAGTACATATTCTATAATGCATAAGCATGTACAGTTACCTGACAATGATGTTAATAATTGATTTGCTTGATGAGAAAATCAAATCATGTATTATAATCTTATACTTCAGGGTGTAGGCATTCAGTTTTCTGGGTTAAGTAAGTCTCCAACAAATCCGCTGATTGACGGTGTCTTGGCCAAAGTTAATGGATCCGAGGACAGTGCATCAAGGTAAAACAGTTACACTCTTTTGGAAATCAATGCATGTACAATCAGTACTTCTTTACTAAATACCTGGGATGTCTTCAGAAACTGTCAATCAGGTTCATTAGATGCAAGCAAGGTTAAAGGGAAAATTCTTTTGTGCTTCAACGAGGATGAAGCCGGACCTTTCAAGGCAATGGAAATTATGGACAGAGGTGGACTTGAAATGGTATTGGTAGATGATGATTTATATCTGGAACCAAACACTGACTATCCTGATTTGGCTTATCCGCTTACCGCAGTAAGTTTCAGGGAAGGAAATGCGATTCTGGCTTATATACGGTCAAACATGTAAGAAAAATACTGTTGATTACAGAAGTAGTTTCTATTTTGTAGCAAATTATTAATCTGAATAAATTCTACAGGAATCCCAACTGCAACAATATTAAAGTCAGAAACATCTGTTCTGTACACACCTGCACCTGCGATCCCAAGTTTCTCATCCAGAGGCCCGTCAGCTCTAACGCATAATATTCTCAAGGCAAGTGCATTTTACACAAAAAATTATGAATAAACATATTCGTGTATAGACAAAACATTATTAACATGTTGATTTTTACCTCTTACAGCCAGATATAACTGCACCAGGAATGAATATCATTGCAGCATGGAGTAAAAAAATGTCAGGTTATGCTCTCGCCGGGCGTGAGTTACCGGAATACGTTTTGGCATCTGGAACTTCGATGTCGTGCCCACACATTTCTGGAGTAGCTGCCTTAGTCAAGTCACAACATCCCACTTGGGATCATTCAGCTATCAGATCAGCCATTATGACTACAGGTCAACAATTAGTTTAGTTAGTATTCTGCATAAGTACTTAATTCTGTCTCTAATTAAAAATAATGTTACATGTTACAAACTGTAATGATTTTTCTGTTGATACAGCTGTTCAAAATAGTCGTGCTGGAGCTCCAATTAAAAACCTACCAGGATTACAGAAAGCTACACCATATGATTTTGGGGCTGGGGAAGTTAATTTAGCGCTAGTAACAAATCCAGGGCTAGTTTATGAGACTACTACCATTGATTACTATCTTTTTCTATGTAATTACGGATATAATCTGTCAATCATTAGGCTTATTGCTAAGGAAATTCCAGAAGGATTTTCTTGTCCGAAGGATGCAAACACAGATTTGATCTCCAATATGAATTATCCATCACTAGCCGTTGCAAAGTTCAAACCTGACACATATAGAAAGGTTACAAGGACTGTTACAAATGTCGGTGATGAAGAGGAGACGGCATACACAGTGACAGTAGATCCTCCTGAATATCTGGATGTGGAAGTGATACCGGAGAAGTTGTATTTCACCAAGGAGATTAAAAAGCAAAGCTTTGAGGTGAAATTCTCAACATTGTATCCATATAAGAGTGATGTGTTTGGTTGGATCACTTGGAGCAATGGCCAGTACAAAGTGCGTAGTCCTTTTGTATTGACTGTCAACTAAGAAATTAGGACTATATATATGTTATGTTTTCCAGGATGATAGTCCAGAGGTTGTAATTGTAATCTCATCCTTAATGATATAAATCTAAATATTAGGATACTTAAAGTAGTAACCCTGGTAATGATATAGGAGACTAATAAGTTCTCGTGTCTAGTTGATTTAAATTAACATTCGGAACACTATGTCTCATCATCTGATGAGTTTATCTTGGTCTCGTTAATCTTGACGAGTTTCTTTGGTGGAAATTTATTCAAATCATATTGTTCTATTTTGTTTATATGGCTGCTTCTTCAAGCAAGAAATCTATTGTGGATGATTATGCGAATCTTTCACTGCATGATGATGATGAGGAAGGAGGTTTAATTCTGCAAGAATTACCAGAAAATAACCGGGAATTAGATTTCTCATTATGTTTGGTGGGAGGTTTCTTGAACCAAAAGAAGGTTAATTTTGGGGCTATGAGAGACACCCTCTCCTCGATATGGAGATCTGTAAAGGGGGTGTTTATGGAGGAAACCAGTATGCCAAATATGTTCTTGTTTAGATTCTTTCATAAGTTTGATATGCAGAGGGTAATGGATGATGGGCCTTGGACATTCAATCAACAAGTGCTGTTGGTAAAGAGGTTGGAAGAGACGGACCAGCTAACTAGTATGCAGCTAACAGATTTATACATTTGGTTACAGGTATATGATTTGCCTATTGGTTTTAATTCTGAACATGTCCTGAAAGCCATAGGGGATTATGTGGGTACATTTAGGGCTTCGGATCCAAAAAACCTTCAACGGTTGTCAAGGAGTTTTATCAGAATTCAGGTTACTATTGATGTTCGTAAGCCTTTAAAAAGCAAAATGCGTCTAAAGAAGAAAGGGGGGAATGGATATGGATACAGTTTAAATATGAGAGGTTGCCATCCTTTTGCTTCTTTTGTGGAATAATTGGTCACTCTGAGAAATTTTGTGAGTTGCTTTTTGATAGTCCAGAGGAGGATAAGGGGAGGAAGTTTGACAGCACTCTTAGAGCTCCAACAAGAAGGCAACAAGCAGCTTCGTCCAATCAATGGCTGAGGGGGGAAGATGGTAGTATGCTGGATATGGCAATAACAGATAGTTCGGACAGGATGAGTGAAGATGGAGATAATTCAGGGTTGCAAGCTGGTAGGTGGAGAGATTTAAGGAAATCGCAACAAGATAATAATAATCAGATAATTAAGGATAATTCGCTGGCGAGTTTTGAGGGAGAGAATAATGGGGTTTTAAAAGAAGGATCAGTTCCAGATATCGAGGATGGAATTATAATTTCAAAACAGAAAAGGGCGCGAACAACGGATGGGGATATACAGGTACATGACATTGGGCCGGTTAGTGAAAGTGGGCCTGTGACAGATACAATCATGTCTGCACAAGAAGTATTAGAACTGGACCAAAAAAACTTGCTTCTGGCGGGTGCTGCAATGCAGGCCCGCCTTTCATCATGAGTTCTATCAGTTGGAACTGTCAAGGTATTGGGCTTCCTTGGAAAATTCAGTTCCTATCAGACGTTACTCGTCAAATAAAGCCCAACTTTGTTTTTCTGTGCGAAACATTAAGTCGTAAACAAAAGATGGACCGGGTTTGTTCTAAATTGGGATTTGAGGGCATGTTTGTGGTGGACTCTCAGGGTAGGAGTGGTGGACTGGCGATGCTATGGAGGGATGTTGAGGAGACTAATCTCCTGAGTTACTCTCAGAATCATGTTGATATGGTGGTGAAAGTTAATGGATTTCCTTCATGGAGGATTACAGGGTTATACAGGGAGTCGAATAGGAATCATCGAAGGAAAACATGGGATCTGCTTAGAAACCTTGCTCGAGATTCAAATCTACCGTGGTGTGTGGTGGGAGACATGAACAATATCACTTCTCAGAGGGATACTAGGGGAGGAGCTAAGTACCCTAGTTGGTTAATAAATGGATTCAATGATGTTATCACTGAGTTGGGCTTGTATGATATGGAGATTATGGGACATCAGTATACTTGGGAAAGGGGGAGGGGAACCGAGCATTGGATTGAGACGAGGTTAGACAGAGTGCTGACTAATAATGCGTGGCTGGAGATTTTCCCTATGGCGAAATTATATAATTTGGAGGGATCACCATCAGATCATAGTGCCATTTTTCTGGAGCCTAAAAAGAAGGAGGTGGTGGACATAAGGAGGAAATTCCGCTTCGAGAATGCATGGTTGGCGGATCCTTTGTGTTTTCAGATTGTTAAGGACAGTTGGGAGGTTAGTAGTAACGGGGATATTATGCTAAAAATTCAGCAGTGTGGTGAACGACTAGAAAATTGGGGAAAGCATGTAACAAGTGATTTCAGTAAGCGTATAAAGAACTACAAAATGGAGTTAAAACAGTTACGTAATAAGAGGGATGAACAGTCGGTGTTGAGGTTCAAAGACATGAAGCAGAAGCTGTTCCTGGTTTTGGATCAACGAGAAGTTTTTTGGCGTCAACGGTCTAAGCAGTTATGGCTGCAGGCGGGTGACAAAAATACAAAATATTTTCATGCCTCAGCTTCAACTCGAAGACGTATGAACAGAATTTATAAGCTGAAAGACACAGGAGACAACTGGGTGAAGTGGGATAATGGCCTAGCAGATTTGATTCAGGGGTACTTTCGGAACATGTTTACTGCGGAGCAAACGGAGAGTGAACAAATTATTAATTGTGTGAAGCAGACTATAACTAATGAGCATAATAATGATTTATTGAAGCCAGTTACTCCGGAGGAAGTGAAGCATGCTGTTTTTCAAATGCATCCGGATAAAGCACCCGGGCCGGATGGCATGACCCCGGCATTTTTCCAAAAACATTGGAGTATTGTAGGAGCTGACGTGGTGAAAATGGTCAGTAATTTCTTCCAAGATGGTGTAATTCCAGGTACTTTAAATGATACAAATATTGTCCTTATTCCTAAAAAGAAAAATCCGGTGGCCTTGGGAGAATTACGTCCTATTTCTTTGTGTAATGTTTTGATGAAAGTGATTACTAAAGTGTTGGCAAACAGATTGAAGGGGATGTTAGATGTGGTCGTATCGGATACTCAAAGTGCTTTTGTTCCAGGACGATTAATTTCAGATAATATAATGGTGGCCTACGAAGTAATGCACTATCTAAAAAGAAAGAAAACTGGAAAAGATGGATATATGGCGTTGAAGTTGGATATGAGCAAAGCGTATGACCGTATGGAGTGGGAGTTTTTAAAATCAATTTTGAGGAAGATGGGTTTCAGTCAGTGGTGGGTGCATCTAGTTCTGCAATGTGTGACCACGGTGTCTTACACTATAGTGCATGGGGAGCATAATATGGGACCTATTATTCCAAGTCGGGGAATTCGTCAAGGAGACCCTCTGTCTCCATATCTTTTTATCATATGTGCTGAAGGATTATCATCGGTGATTAAGGATTTTGAAGCGAAGAAATGGATAAAGGGGGTGAGTGTTTGTCGCAGGGCTCCAGTAATTTCTCATATGCTATTCGCGGACGATAGCTATCTGTTTTGTAAAGCTGAGGTTGGGGAAGCAGACAAAGTGCTGGAGCTACTTCATCTATATGAAAAGGCCTCGGGCCAGAAAGTTAATATGGGTAAATCATCGGTGTTTTTCAGCACCAATGTTATTTCCTATAACAGAACGGATATATGCCAGAGGCTGCAAATGTTAGAAGCAGATGATCAAACTAAGTACCTAGGACTCCCTAATATTCTAGGGAGAAACAAGAATGCGATCCTTGGCTTTTTAAAGGACAAGGTGAATGCAAAAGTTTGCAGTTGGGACAATAGAGCTGTGTCAAAGTCCGGAAATGAGATATTGATCAGATCAGTGGCACAATAGTTACCAGCATATGCCATGAATGTATTCTTGTTGCCGCTGGAAATTTGTAAAGAGTTTGAACGCAGCTTAACTCAATACTGGTGGGGTTCATCGCAAGGGAGGGGGAAGAAAATTCACTGGCTAAGCTGGGAGAGGTTAAGTAAGCACAAGTCTACTGGTGGTTTGGGGTTCAGGAGCTTCCGTGACTTTAATTTTGTGATGTTAGGCAAACAAGCTTGGCGTTTTCTCACAAAACTTGACAGCCTGGTGACAAGAGTGTATAAAGCTAGATACTTTGCGAATGGAAATTTTTGGGAATCGGGTTTGGGAAGCAACCCAAGTTTCATATGGAGAAGTGTTTTGGAATCGAAGGATCTGGTTAAACAGGGGGCAAGGTGGATTGTTGGTTCGAGGGAGGATATTTCTATCAAGGGACAACCCTGGTTAGCAGATGCTAATGATCCGTATATCTTGTCTGATGCTGAGGCGATAGAGGGGAGAAAAGTTGTCTCTCTTATGTGTGTGGATAAAAGAGAGTGGGAAGTGGATATTATTCGAGATTTGTTCAGTAGTAGAGATCAAGAAGCTATTTTGAACACTCGAATTCATGCCACTAACACGAAGGATTCTTTGTTCTGGAGATTGGAGACTTCTGGGAATTACTCTATACGAAGTGCGTATAAGTTTCTGCAAATGCAGAAGGAACGCTGGACTATCAATAATTCGGATAATATATGGAGGAAGCTATGGAAAATTCGCGCCCCGCCAAAGACTTTGAATCTGTTATGGCGTGCTATGTCATGTTGTCTTCCGACAAATATTCAACTGCAGCAAAAGCAGGTACAGGTGGTGTCAACGTGCCCAGTTTGTTCGAATGGGGATGAATCATCTTATCATGCTTTGGTGCTATGCGCGTTTGCGTCTCATTGCTGGAGATGTGTTTTTACGAATTTTCAAGTACCAGATGTGACATCTAATTTCCCAGAATGGTTTGGACAGACTATTGAGGCGTGTAATATGGGGAAGAGAGCTGAGATTATTGTTGTTGTATGTTGGGCCATTTGGAAAGCCCGTAATGAGCTAGTTTGGAACCGGAAACGGACTCAAGCGTGGAAGGTGGTTGATTCAGCAAAGGAGTACCTTAAACAATGGACTGCAGCCCAAGACAGGTCGTATGTTGCTTCAATATTGCCAATGAAGAAAGGCGATGGAGCTTCTAAATGGGTTAAACCACAGATTGATACAATTAAGGTAACGGTTGATGCGGCTATTTTTAAGAATCTTGTTGAGTTCGGGTTTGGTTTGGTAGCTCGAGATTGCAAAGGAGATTTGGTTTTGGCTAAATCAGTTCTTCATCAGGGGGTGGCCTCTCCAGAGCTTGCGGAAGTTATGGCTGTGAAGGAGGCACTCAGCTGGGTTAAAAGCAATGGTTGGCCCAGAGTGGAGTTGGAAACAGATAGTTTGGTCACTGTGCAGGCTATCCGTAGCAACGAACATATGTGTTCACCATTTGGTCTGGTTGTCGAGGAGTGTCGTCAACTCTGTCGACTTTCTAACAATATCTATTTGTATTTCATTAGACGGTCTGCTAATGTGGTGGCTCATAGTTTAGCTAGAGCATCATATTTATATCAAGGTCGTAGCTTTGATAGGAATTGTATTCCTGTCGAGTTGAAGAACTCTTTGTTGGCTGATGGTTTGAATTAATATATCATCGCATTTCGTCAAAAAAAAAGTAGTAACCCTGGTAACTAAAATATTATTATGAGTGATTGATTAAAAGCAAACAATCTGTTAAGAATCACAAAATATTCCCAAAAATATTTCAGTCAGGCTGGTTACAAAAAATTAAACAAGTTTTCGAAAAATTCTGGATGTCCTTTATTTTGTTTCTGATGGGCTGGGCCTAATTTAGAGGGCACTTCTTCTCAATTGATTGTGATCGATCCTTATTTTACTAATTAGCTTTAAGGTGTTATCAGGAAATGCTTACGTTAGCCGATGATCCAATAACTTGGTGATAGCAATTAATTAACAACAGGCTCAGCACATTGTCATTTCATATCAGAGGATATTAATAGGTAGATATGAAAAAAATCAATAAAATTTAACGCTATAAGACGGAGGAGTATTCTACAACTGCTTCCAACAAATTCAACATCCAATCTTCCTAACTGGCAAATGAATTGGATTCTTGGAAGGAACTTATTTAACAGGCAATCTTCTCAGAAACCACATGGAAAAGATTGTAAGGGTATATGCTAGTTCATTGGATTGTGAGGCTAGAAGAATCAACGAACTCAATGCTATGCATCAAGGTCTTATTAGAGCTTATGTTGATAACTATGATGTTTTGGAGTCAGGAAACAGGTAATGTAGCAGGCAGAGTGAGAGTGGGACACCTCAATGCCTGAGCAACTCTATCTCATTTAACAATTCAATCCAAAAAAGGCGCAAGAGGGTCTTCAACTATCCGGTTAGCTTTGTGGTAGTTTATGTTCTCAACCTGCAGTTGGCGTTATTAAAATAAAAAAATAATAAAAAAAATAAAAATCAAGTGCATGGTTCAATGACCAAAATCCACTATAATTTAATTTATATCGAATCATTTCAAAAAAATTTTAATTATTATTGAAAAAATAAATATTTCCCTATTATTTTATCAAACTTGTGTCACCTGACCTGGGACGCAGATGTACAAAATTTTGAATCAGATAATTCATGAATTAGTTAATTACAGATGAATTATAAAAAAAACGCTACTTTTTTAAATTTATTTGTGATTTTTGTGATTTTGAATATTTTTGTAAAACGTTTTCGCCCGCATTGTTGCCATTGGAAGAATGATGTATGATTTGCAATAAAATATATATCTTCTTTTACATTTTATCATAATTAGCTAAAACGTTTTTTGTTAAGATTGCATATGCTTAGAGGTGATTGCATCGAATTGCATTGAGTTGCAAAATCGTGTTTTTATAATAATTAAAATATCATATATTTACAAATGAAATGTAAAAAAATGGTTTTTTGCAAAAAAATATTTAAAAACTCGCATTTTTAAAAAATATTAATTGGTATATTTCAATTTCTTTTATATATTTGTAGATTTTATTTGAATATATTTGACATTGTTAGAAAAGATTTATGAAGATTATCACGGTACTTTTTATAATTTTGAATGAATTAATTATGTATATCTAGATGTACAAAATTTAAATATGATAGATTACCCAAAAATAAAAAAGAAATTATGGTAATCTTGAAAATCTAATTTTTTTTCCAATATAGTAAAATTTATAAAATATACCTAAGAAGTAAATTTAAAATGAATGTGTTTAAGATAATATAGACCATTTTATTTTGGAATCCATGAAAATAATTAGTTTAATTTATATTGTACATGTATTTTAATTTTGATATATACTCATGGTTGTAAAAATCGGTAATCGGAACTAATCGGTTTAGGTACCGATTAGGGATTAATCGATAAATCGGGGATTAATCGGAGGGATTAATCGGAACAAAAATCAGATATATTTAAATATTTTAATAATATTTAATATATTTACCTTATTTATTATGAAATATATAATTCAAAAATAATTTATAAATATTAATCGGATTTCAAAAAATAAAATCGGGGATTTTTAGAAGAGTGTATATACTTATAGATTTTGTCAGATTATTAAAGATAATATACTATTTGAATATATTGACAAGATGAACTTTTTGAAAATATTTAAAGTCAAAATTATTTTTTCAAAAATATTATTAATTTTTTAAAAATTTACAAATTCTTTTTCATTTGTAAAAATACTTTTTCTTTAAAATTTTATTATAAAATTCTTGTTTTCTGCAGTGCAGTGCAACAAGATAAGAAATTCTCTTCATCGAAAATTTGCATAGCTAGTTTCTGCGTACACCCTCGAATATATAACTTTAAATGCAACTAAAGTTATTCACTGAGCGGAGCCGAGTTTTGATTGAATCGAGTCGAGTTTTAATTTTTTTTTTCTGACAAAAAAATCGTGTTCGAGTTCGAATTCATTAATTAATGAGCCGAATACGAGTTTTTATCGAATGCAACCGAGCCGAGCACGAGCCTTCTCCATAAAAACAATCATTCATAAATATTTTAAAAAAAATCGAAACATCAATATATGACTAAACACTAGTAAGAAGTACTGGTCCAAATATTCGTTAACTGTTAAAATAACAAACCAAATAAATTTATCTTTTCTAAAATTTTTATTATATCAATAAAATATATAGATCTTGACATCCGTACAGTTAGTTCATTCAAAAATATTTTAAAAAAAATCAAAACAACAATCTGGAAATAAATACTAATTACGAGTAATTATCAAATCACTTCTTAATTATTAAAATATCAAATTAAATAATTTTTTATTATTTGAAACTTTTTTCAGATTACTAAAATATATATATATATCTTGACATTCATACGGTTCAATAATTGAGAAATATTTATAAAAAATCTGAATAATATTCATAATAATTCAATATATAAAATATTATTTTTTTGAATTTTTTTCGAGCCGAACCGAGCCGAGTTCAAGCCGGACATGCCAAAACCTCAGGTCGAGCTCGTTTTCTTAAGGAACACAATTTTGTATTCGATCTCAAACTCGAGCTCTTAACGAATCGAGGCAAACTGAACCCCTAACGAGTCGAGTTCGAACTTGTTCGTGAACAGCTCTAAATGCAACCAAAAAAGCTATATACAACTAGTTGCATATGTTGAATTTGGATACACTATATTGATTTTGATTCACCATATTTTTGCAAATGTGTTCGGAAGATAGTAAAATCGTAAAAAAATTAAAAAAAATGAATTTTTGATAATTTTTATAATAAGATTTGTCAAAATTATCATAATTTTTTTTAACTTAAGAATAAAATAATTAAGTATATCTAGATATACAAAATCTAAATTTAATGATATATTGTCCAAAATCAGAAAAGAGTTTATGGCAATCTTAAAAAATCTTTTCTAATAATGTCCAATATATTTATATTATCTTCAAAAATCTGACAAAATCTACATATAAAGAAAAAACAGTTTAAATATCCAGAAAAATAAACTGAAATAAATATATTTATTTCAGCGAGTAATCACAACTTATAAATGTCAATCAAATCTCCACTACTACCCTAGTATCATTCCATTCCATTCCAAATGGCTCTAAAAGCACACACTCTATTTCTCACCCTCCTCGTACTTTCTCTTTTTGTCAAATCAGATTCCGTTGACATCAATGATCCACGTGTCCAAGAAGTTGAAAAATTTGTTGTAGATAAATACAACACCAGGCTTCATGAGAAAACAACTTATAATTACTTAGATTTTATAAAAGTTGTGAATGGCACATATATTCAAGGAGGATTCGATGCAGGTGTATACTTTCGTTTGTTTATTGTAGCCAAAAAACGAGGTGATGGTGTTTTAGGAAATTACAAAGTTGCTTCTGCTCATCATTATCCTTGTCAACTTTTAAGTTGAATTGTGAAGTTGGCAACATGGCATTTGCATTTTGAAGATATCTCCCCAAGATTCTGATCATCTCCTAATCTTCAAGTTTCTTGTTTTTCTTGGACTTGAGATCAGTTTCAAGAAACATTATCAATCTCACATTTTCTCTTACACAATTCTTTGGAACTATGAGAGAATTTTATTTTTTGGATTGTGAACAGATGTAGGCCACCCCCTGCTTGGATGCAGATAGACTTCAGGAAAAGAAGCCATCTGAGCTTTATTGAGTTCATTTAGTAGTTGGGTGTCTTCTGAAATTACTGGATTAACTCTGTCAATAATTACATCCAGCTCAGATGCTCTCATGGTTTGAAGATTGGAGAGAGACACCTGTAAATATCTGCCCAAGCCACATTCATTCACATTTGCAATAATTCTTTTCTCTAGAAAGTTATCAACTTTGACAATCACAACTCTGATGAAATTGATGTTATTGGCCAATGCTCTTTTGTAGGTGATGTAGTTCTTGTGAAGAGACACCCTTAAGACTGTTAGAAGTTCATTGAATACTTGATCTTGACAAGGTCCTTCTGCAGCTTTTAGAAGTCTGTCTTTCCCAACATCTTTAGATAATTGAGCTTTTGAAGAACTTTGACCAGTGTGAGTTGATGTCAATTTTCCAGTCTCTTTAGATTTCCCAGCTTCCTTAAATTGTTGAATCCTAGCTTGTATCTCCCCCTTAGTCTTGTTGGTAGGCAGGAGTAGTGGAATTGGGATTTCTGGCCTCACAACTTCAGGAAGAGCGGGTAGAGGAACATTCAAAGCACCCATGATAGCTCCCAAATTAACCGAGTTCTGCATCTGAAGGTGTTTATAGGAGTCTACCAAGGTTTTGATGTCATTTTATTGACTATGCACTAGAGAAGTGAGAGCTTGTACCTGAGCTGTGAGTGAGTCATTTGAGGACTGTAGAGTTGAAACTTGCTTTTGTAGAGATTGAAGTTGGAGATTTGATGATGTTGATGATTGTGACTGAGAGCTTAAATAGGCCGACGTTCCAAAAGTAGCTTGCATAGCTTCTTTTATTCCTTCCATCAAAAGAGCTGAAGGTTTATATCTGCTTTAATGAAGTTGATTCAACTTGAGTTTGGTGTCATTTGAATTTGCAATGATAACTTAGGAATAATTAAGCATACCTAACTCACTTACCAACCTAGTGAAGGTTGACTCATCAAGTGGCTTGGTAAAGATGTCCGCAAGTTGCTGCTCACTTGGAATAAAATGAAGTTCCACAGTATCATTCATGACATGTTCTTGAATGAAATGGTACTTGATGTCAATGTGCTTTGTCCTTGAATATTGTACATGATTGTTAGTAATGGCAATGGCACTTGTGTTGTCATAGAAAATTGGAATCTTGTCTACATGTAGACCATATCTAAAAGATAAGTTTTCATCCATAGAATCAGTGCACAACAACTACCAACAACAATATATTCAGCCTCAGCTGTGGAAGTGGAAACTGAGTTTTGTTTCTTACTAAACCAGGACACTAGCTTGTTTCCTAGAAATTGACAGGTTCCTGTTGTAATTTTTCTATCTAATCTACAACCTGCATAATCTGCATATGAATAATCAATTAGATCAAAACCAGAATTTCTAGGATACCAAATGCCAAGTTTTGGTGTTCCTTTGAGATATCTAAAAATTCTCTTACAAAAAATTTCATCTGTAGAGCCAAATATAATTTCATCTACATAAATTTGAACAAGTATACTAGAGCCAATAACATTTCTTTTGTCAACAGTACCTCTTATGAAATAATTTTTTAGAAGGAATTTTGACAAAGTATCATACCAGGCTCTAGGTGCTTGCTTCAATCCATCGAGTGCTTTCAAAATATAGTAAACATATTCTGGAAAATTGGGGTCTTCAAAACCAGGAGGCTGACTGACATAGACTTCCTCCGTCAAATCTCCTTTTAGAAAGGCACTCTTTATATCCATTTGATAGACTTTGAAATTGGCATGAGTTGCATAGGCAAGAAAAATTCTGATAGCTTCAAGTCTTGCAACAGGAGCAAAAGTTTCATCAAAATCTATTCCTTCCCGTTGACATTAGCCCTTAGCAACCAATCTGGCTTTGTTCTTTAAGACTATGCCATTCTCATCCATCTTATTTCTGAAAACCCATTTGGTGTCAAAAGGATTCTTGCCTTTTGGTTTGGGTACCAGCTTCCATACTCCATTCCTTTCAAACTGGTTTAGCTCTTCTTGCATAGCTAAAACCCAGTCAAGATCCAACAAAGCTTCTTCTACCTTCTTTGGCTATTCCTGTGACAGGAAGCTGCTATACAGACATTGATCTTGAGTAGCTTTCCTTGTTTGCACTCTTGAAGATGCATCACCAATAATTAATTCAAATGGATGATCTCTAGTCCATTTCCTTTGTTGTGGTAGATTAGCTCTAGATGAAGATGCCTCAAAGTTATCTTGATGTGTGACTAAGTTTTGATTAGAAGAAACTCCCCCTTAGTTTGTGGATCTTTGACTTGAGATTGGGGTCCTTTCGGTGTGATCTAAAATGACTTTAAACTCCTATTGATTGCTCAACGGATGTTAAATTTTGCCTTTCGATGGATGATGCAGTTTGTCTATCAACGGATGATGCACTTTGTCTTTCGACGGATGTAGAATTCTGTTCTTCATTTGTTGCTGATTTTTCTGCATTTTCCTTAAAAATTATTTTTTGATCACTTTTATCATCACTTTCATTACAGTTCATCTGAACATTGTCAAATTTGAGGCTTTCATGGAAACCTTCATCTTGTAGTCCTTCAGTCTTTTTATCATCAAACCCAACATGCACAGATTCCATAATAATGTTGGTTCTAAGATTGTAGACTCTATATGCCTTTCCAAAAGCATATCCAACAAAGATACCTATATCAGTTTTGGCATCAAACTTTCCATGTTGCTCAGTTTGATTCCTTAGAATGTAGCATTTGCATCCAAAGACATGAAGAAAGTTAAGTGTTGGTTTCCTGTTCTTTAATAATTGATAATGAGTCATGCATTTTGCTTGATTGACCAAAGAAATATTCTGAGTGTAGCATGCAGTATTTACAGCTTTTGCCCAAAAATAAGTTGGTAACTTTGATTCTTCTAGCATTGTCCTTGCAACTTCAATAAGAGATATATTCTTTCTTTCCACCTATCCTTTTTATTGTGGGAGTCCTTGCTGTTGAAAACTCATGCATGATCCCATTTTCTTCACAAAACAACCTCATTGCAGAGTTCTTGAACTCAGTTCTATTATCACTCCCGATTCTTCTAAGTTTGAGATCAGGATGATTGTTGACTTGCCTTTTATGATTGATAATGATTTCACTAGCTTCATCTTTAGATTTGAGGAAGTATGTCCATAAGAACTTTGAGAAATCAACCACAATCACTAGAAAATATCTTTTTTTTTTGAGATTGACAACACATTGACTGGTCCAAACAAATTCATGTGTCATAGTTGTAGTGGTTCCTCAATTGTAGATTCAAGCTTCTTCTTGAATGATGCCTTGATTTGTTTTCCCTTTTGACAGGAATCACACAATCCATCTTTTGAGAACTCAACTTGAGGAATGCCTCTTACTAGGTCTTTCCTGACTAGTTCATTTACAGTCTTAAAGTTCAGATGTGACAACTTCTTGTGTCATAGCCAACTTTCATCTTGACTTGCTTTGCTGAAGAGACAAGTAATAGAATTTGTATTGGATGAGTTGAAGTCAACTAGATACACAATTTCTTTTCTCACTCCTGTGAGAACCACTTTGTTGTTCTTATTGTTTGTAACAACCCATGCTTCTGAATTGAAGGTTACAGAGTTGCCCTTATAACATAGTTGACTGACACTCAAAAGATTGTGTTGGAGTCCATCCACCAGAGCAACTTCTTCAATGATGACATTATCTTTTGAAATAAAGCCATATCCCACAGTATACCCTTTGTTGTCATCTCCAAAAGTAATACTTGGGCCAGCTCTCTCCTTGAACTCAGTGAGCAGGGTAGAATCTTCAGTCATGTGCCTTGAGTAACCACTATCAGGATACCAAAGATTCTTTTTGTTTCCCTACACACAACAAAATCAAATCAAGTTGATTTTGAAAACCCAAGTTTCCTTGGGTCCTGCCTTGTTAGTCTTCTTTTTAGGTTTCTTGGGCTTTTCCTCATTTGACTTAGGTGATTGAGATTCAACCTTGGTCATTAGAGTAGGGTTTTGAAAACCATTCATAATTGCAGAATTATCATACACAGGTTGGTTAACATGAAATAACATATTATGTGCAAACATGTTATTCCAGTATGGCATGCTAAATGGCATTTAAGGCATATTGAATGCAGCATAGTAAAGATTTTTACAAATGGCATATTAGCAAATTGTGCATTCAAATTTTATGCAGGCATGCTATTCATAGGCATTGTGGGCGTGTTGGGAAATGAGGGAGGTGCAGACATGGATGCATGCATATCAGATTTATAATTAACAGACAAATAATTAACACTACCACACTTAACACAGATTGTTCTAGGTGCATATTTATCAGGTGTGTAGTTGTTATGTTTGTTAATTCCTAATTTCCCATTCATGTTGTTTTTCCTTTTGGAGTCTACCTTGACCTCAATTTTCTCCAATATGTCATTCAGTTGCTTCATTGACAGATTCCCCACATTCACTCTTTTGATCTCCTTGTCCTGACTTTATTCTCCTGTAACAAAGTTCTTGGAAACTGATCCATATTTCTCATTGAGTTTAACAAGCTTAACTTTGCTAATTGGTTTCTTTTCACTCGACGGATGGTTCCTTGTCTTTCGACGGATAATCCCTTTTAGCTTTCGACGGATAAACTTCATCATCCATTGATTCCACATCTGTTGATAGTCCTTCAACCAACACAAGATCTAGTTTCTCCTTGCTCTTTTTCCAGGCTTCTTCACAGAATGATTCTATACCTTGAACCTTAGCAATTTGGGTATGTACATCTATTGATGACTTCCAATCCTTGATTACCTCTTACTCTCGTTCAAGCTGCTTTCTCAAAATCTCCTATTTCTTCAAAGATTCAGTCAATTCATCTTTTGCAATCTTGCACTCTATCTTCAGTTTCTCAAAATCAACAAATTGATTTTCTAACACAATATTCCTCTCACTTAAAAATAGATTGTTTTCTTTAATTTTTGTGTTTTCTTTAGTGAGTGATTTAAGTGTAATACGCAAGTGATATAATTTTATTGACATGTCATTTGTATCATCATTACACTCATCTTTAGAAAGGTGTGCTAAATTAGTACTTATTACCTGATTTCTTGAAGAACTGACTTCTTCTTCATCTGATTTGACCATTAGAGCTAAGTTGACATATCTTGTTTCTTCATCTTCATCTACCCCATCGGCTGCCCAGTCATTTTCTTGAGTCAGAAAGGCCCTTTCCTTTTGTTTGAGCAGTTCAAAGTACTTCTTTTTGTAATCCATACGCTCAAACTTCTTTTTCTCAGAATCAGGCTTTCTGCACTTATTGGAAAAATGACCACTCAAGCCACATTTGAAACACTTGAATTTAGATTTATCCACCATGTTTATATTTGGCTTGGTTGCTCTAAAATTCTTTTTGAATTTGAGCTTGGAAAATCTTCTTGATAGGAAAGCTAGATGTTCATCTATGTCCTCCATTTCATCATGACTAAGATGGTCTTTGTTAGGTCACACACACTATAGAAGGGGGTTGAATACAGTGTTTAGCACAATCAAATCGATTATAAGAACTCGAGTAACAGAAAACAGATTTTATTCAATACAATAAACTCTGTTACAATATGGAACTGTCCTCTCTCAATGATGAACAAATTATCACGAGAGCTGCTAGAGTTACAAAGAATAATAACTTCGATAATCGTAACACTTATAGTGTAAACTCTATGCCTGTGTTTATATACTACACAGTTACAAGATAAATTCTAATTGATATGGAATATAATTTTGCTTCCTAAAATATATCAAACAGTTATCTTTTCTTCCAAGTATTCTATTCTTCATAGAATTCCTTCTTCATGCACAATTCTTTCTGTCTTAGTCTCGATCTTCTTTCCTTTCAATCAGCCGCCTGCCTTATCTGAAAGTCATCTTAAGTGCTGATATTATCTCCTGGTAAATATCTTCTTATCACTTAAGTTCTGATAACTTAAGTTCTGATATCTTAAGTTATGTCTTCAGTATAAGTGCTGATTTCCAGTTAAGTACTGATTTGCCCTGTTAGGTAAGATCTGAAAACTAAACACAAATCATATTACACATGACATTATCAAATATATTTAACAATCTCCCCCAACTTGTAAATTAGCATAATATACAAGTTCAACAGATATTTAATGATGTCAAAAACATTAAGTACAAATGCATGAGAATTTGACTAGATAACTACAACTTACAGTCCTTCCAGCTTTACCATCTTTAACTTCTGATAACAGCTTCAGCCTGTATAAACTTCAGAATTTAAGTAGTTATAGATCTTTGACTTGGCTTCAATTTCAATTTCTGATCTCTTTGATATCAGGAGTTGTCCTGAGATAGTTCTTCAACAAACATCTCTCAGCATATTCAAGTTCATTAACCATCCTCCTTTTAGCATTTATCAATTCAGCTGTATCTTCTCCAGTTTGAAAAATAGCTGCTCTGAGATCATTTATCTTAGCTTTTCTTATCTCCTGATCTAGTCTAATCACATATGCCTTGTCAGATTCTAGATTGAATTCCACAGCCTTATAACCCAGAAAAGTAGTTATAATCTTAGCAGAGTTAGGCTTCATATCGACAATATCACCTTTTGATCTCTGTACTTGGGACAGTATGTGCTGTCAGACTTTACAGAATAAAGCTTCTTCTGTCTTTGAATTTGAGACATTAAATACTCTACAGCATTATCTGTTAATCTGTCTTTCAATTGAAGTAGAAATAGAACATGTTCCAGTTCTTCAAAATACTTCAGTGGTATAGCATTCTGCCTAATTTGGTATACCCTTCCATCTGTCATAAAGTATAACAAGATATGCTCTTTCAAGAAGGTATGGTAAACCATTTGTACAGATTCAAGTCGATTCAATTTTTCAGGAGTTGCTCCAACACCTAGTTCACTTAAGGAAGTTGGATCATCAGTAGTGTTATGTACTCTTCTTTCATCAGAACTACCCAATCTAGATTTATCTCTTGCTTCCTTTCCTATAACAACTCTTGCTTCAAAACCACTAGTTGTAGTCTTCAAAGGTTGAGCCTGTTTAGCTTTGATGCATCCTGGTAGGAGTATCTTTGAAGGTTTAACATGAGCAATGTCAGAGGTTTCCTTTTCCTTATCTTCTGATATCAAGCCAACTTGAGCTAATTCAGAGGTTGCTTGCTTCACTGTCATATCAGAACTTACTACATCTTGACTCTGAACAACACGAGTCATGTCAAAGGTTGTTTGAAAAATCTTGTTATGCATCAGAGTAAGATTAGTATCTTCTTCATCATCAGTTATTTCTTCATCCATGACTAGCATATAAACCTTTACAGGTTCATCCCTTGGACCTTGGATCAATTTCCATTTGTGATTTGGCTTTGATTGCCTCAGAATTTGTTCTTTCCTTTATCACAATATCCTTAGGCTTTGGAAATTTCTTTTTAACAACAGAAGCTTTAGATTTTGTCTTGACACCTTCTGCTTTGAGTCTAGCTTCTTCTTCCTTTAGACTCTCAAAGTCTATCCCTGGATTTTCTTTAAGAAATAACTCCCTTGAAATGTCTTCATCAAGTTCCAGATGTTCACCAGAACTTATCCTTTTACCAGTATCAGAACTTATTCTTCTCCCAGTATCAGAACTTGTTCCTTGACTTGTAATTCTAGCTTTACTTGATGAAAATCCTTTGCCTTGACCTTGACCTCTACCCTTATCAAAGTTTCCCTGGTCATCATTTCCATCATCCTTTCCTTTCAGTGTCTGAATAGATTTGCATTTGGACTTACTCACTTTCTCCCCCTTTTTGGCATCAGCAGGTAAAAGAAGAGAGACAAGCAATTCCACTAAGGATTGGATCTCATTGAGTTGACTTTGGTGAGAAGCTTGATTCTTTAGCTTGATTCTTCAGAATTTCTTCAATTTGAGTTTGTTGCTTCTCCTGAGTTTTCTCAATGTAGGCAATTCTGTCAAAGGCTGGCTTGAAAAATCTGTTATTTTCAAGTTTCAAATTCATATCTTGCTGGATTAGAGCTTCCTGAATTTTATTCACCTTGTCATGAGTTATTGAGTGTTGACCTTGAAGGTGCCTTGTACTCAATGCAGTAACTCTCAGCTGTGCCTTGAAATCATCATTTATCAGCATTTCATCAGCTTTTGCAAGATGCTCAGCAAGAATCTTTTCAGAAGAAACAAAACTAACTGTGTTCCATTCCTTAGTCCGCTCCTTTCCTCTAGGAGTTTCACTCCAAGGTATTGGTGCTTCCCCTGTAACAAACTTCTTGACTAAATCAGCTTTATGAACAATTTGTTGAGGTGCATGTCCTGATGGACCAGCTGCATCAGCATCTAAATTAGCAGCAGCTTCACCAGTAATTTCTTCATTAGCAGCATCAGAACTTGTAGAACCTGCAGAATCAGCATCCTCTGGTAAAACAACAGTATGTGAGGCTATAGAGGCTTCAACATCATCCTCTAAATTCTGATATGCAGCCAGGTTCTGATCAACATCCAAAATTAATGTTGTTGGTGGAGTGAGTTGAATTGGTGGAGCTTCCAAGTACAAAACCTCAGGCACAATCAAGTTATGAATATAAATCTCAACACTTGTACCTGGTTCTTCAGTATGTACTGGATCAACTATAGATGACATAAGAGGTGTAGGTATTTTAGCTTGAGCAATTTCTGGTTGTGCAGAAGGAAGTGATTCAATAACAACTGGTTCTGTTGAGATCAGAGATTCCTGATCCCCTTCCTTAGCTGCTTCCACTACATCTGAATCTGACTCATCTATGTCCCTATGAGCTCTCTGTTTCTTTAATTTCTTCAAAGGTGGAGACACTATAGGAGCTTTATCATCAGAGTTTAACTTTCTAAGCCTTTTGAGGGGCCAAGAACTCCCAGTTACAGTATCTTTCTGAGAAGAAACCTTCTCAGCTTCTATAACAACAGGTTCTGATATAAGAACCTGTTCCTCAGCATCTGATTCATCTTGCAGAATAATTCTCCTTCTCTTCTGTTGAGTCTGAGGTACTTTCTTAGTCCTCTTGGGTTTGGAAGATGAAGGCTGCACTGTAGTATCTGAAGGTTGAGGTTGAGAAGTTTGAGGTGTTTGTGTAGAGGTGGTAGGTGCTGATGGATGAGGTTCTGATGGTTGGACATCAGGATATAATTCAGTGTATTTAACTGGATCATAGGTTATTAAGGCTTGCTTGACAGATAAAGGAACTAGGAGGGGTCTTAACACGTCCTTCTTATTATCAGTAGATAATAAGTCATTAAAAGCTCTTTTAGCTAGTCTGAATGATGAAATTAATTCACTAGCTGATTGGGGCTTATCATCACAAGAAAAACTATAGATAAGCTGACAGAATCTAGCAAAATAAACAGTATTTCTATCTTCTATCATTCTATCCCCAATAAAACCTAAGACAACACTTGCATAATCAAAATTAGTTTGATTTATGAGAGCATACCCGATTTGTTGGCTGAAAATGGGGATTGCATCGAAATTAGAACAATTGTTTGCAAAAAGCCTTGGTTATGCAGTCAAAGAAGAAACTCCATTCCCTCCTTATGTAAGATCTCTTTAACTGACCCAGCTTTGCCAATGTCCTCTCATACCCCAGACTGGCCATCATGTTTTGAAGAACTTGCTCTTTAACAGTAGAATAAACATAGTTCTCAGGCAGTGCTTGGCGAACCGTAGCCAATGTCACGACATGCTCATCCTCCCCTGATGAAAAAATAATACTTGGGGACCCTTGAGCACCACCATCATCATATACTCCGCTTCTCCAGAACTCCAGTACTTGAGTACCAGAGACTGCTTCAGGTTCGGTCAGAGCGTACCCAATATCAGAACTAGCAAGAAAGTCCTGAATGAAATGAAGTTCTGATGGGGCTTCTGACTTGCTAAGAATAGCGGAGAAGTTAATAGGAACAAACTTAGCTCCATCAAAAATTATGTCTTTTGGTGCCATCTCTGTAAGAAATTAAGCGAATAAGAGAATGTTTACAAAGTGTTTGTAAAAAGTCCTGAGAGAAAAACAGCTTCAGAAAATAAAAGAGAGAGAGAGAGAGAGAGAGAGAGAAAGTAAAAGAGATTTAGAATAGAAAAGTAAGTAAAAGATTTGAAAATCTTTTATCTCTCATATATATACTCTCTCCACTCAACAGTCATATTTTTGAAGCATGGAATACACTTTACACCTGACACCATTTGAAAAGTCAGTAAACGGTATGGCCACGCAAAATAAGCAATAATTACCGTGCACATGCAGTTTTTCAGGACATACACGTTAACCACTAACCCATAATGATTATGACTGTTTTATTGCATATTAACCAATATTCAGTAAAAATATTATCGTTCAAGTAATGACCAAAAATAAACCAAGTAAATAAATACTGTCACGTCAGCATCAGAACTTGATTATTATTAGGATTTAAAATCATCTGAATATGGCTCCTTAACTCGAAAAGTGAATGTGTATTCCTGTAATTCTTCACACAAATACTGATATGGTTTCATCCGAACGTAATCATCAGAACTTCCATCAGAACTTGTCCTCAGAATTTATGCAACCTGACACATAGACTGTTCATCTAAAACAACATTGATCACCACAGTAATTTTCATCATTCATATGGAGTGTAAGTGTGTGCATTAAGCTAAATATCAGACAAAGAGTAAAGTCTGATTCACTTCAGTACATCTTAGAAATAAGGCATAACTAAGAACTTTGCTCAAAATCTGTCATTATTCTGAAGTCTACTTTAGAATGAGTTTATGCATGAGTCCACCTCAACTGTTTTATGCCCATTTTATGCATCTTTTGAAATTCTATTTTACAGTGGATTCTCAGTGTAAGTGAGTCACGACTGCTTATCAGAATTTATGGTGCTATCGGAGTATTTCTCTAGTAATCATAGAGTGTGAAAAGTCACCAAGAAAATTTTTATTTTTCTTTTCTAATGCATATTACTTAATACCAGCAATGCACTTGGATCTTCCCTTCCACATTTTTACTCTAGATCTCAAAGGAGTACCTGATTTTCATTTCTTTTCTTTTCTTTTTCTTTTGATAAGTGAGGCTTATCAGCACTTAGTACATCCACTAAATTTACTAACATCAGAACTTAATAGATAAGAAGCACTATTCTAGTTTTTGACTTAGTAATAAGATACACAAAGTTAACTTAACTAAGCTCAATATCAGAATTTGCTTGTGTTAATAGATTTCCACATAAACATTTACTTCAAACATGGGTTCTTTAGTATATTAAAGACTACTAGGTCAGCATCTAGCACAGTTATCCTCATTGGATTGAATAGTCACAGAAACATTCATATCACTATCAGAGTTTAGAAATTCACATCAAACAACAATCAGCACTTAGAAGATTTCTATTTAAGCACAGAATACACAAAGATGTAATATCTGTAAACACTGATCATAAAGTCTGATGTATCAGAACATAAACTAAGCAGATTTAGAGAAAGAACCTGAAACCATTCCAAGTTCATTTACCAATCTTGTAAAAGTAGCTTCACACAGCGGTTTTGTGAAGATATCTGCTAGTTGTTGATATGTGGGAATAAAATGCAATTCCACTGTACCTTCATCCACATGTTCCCTTATGAAGTGATAACTTATGCTGATGTGCTTTGTCATTGAGTGTTGAACTGGATTACCTGTCATAGCAATAGCACTTTGATTATCATAGTAAATTGGGATTTTAGAAAATTCTAACCCATAATCCAGTAACTGATTCTTTATCCAAAGAATCTGTGCACAACAGCTTCCTGCAGTAATGTATTCTGCTTCTACAGTTGATGTGGAAATTGACTTCTATTTCTTGCTAAATCAAGAAACCAATCTGCCTCAAAGAAATTGGCAGCTTCCACTTGTGCTTTTCCTGTCAATTTTGCATCCTGCAAAATCTGCATCTGAGTAACCTATTAGCTTAAAGTCTGATTCTCTAGGATACCACAATCCCAGATCAGCTGTACCCTTAGGGTACTTGAAAATTCTTTTCACAGCTGTTAAGTGAGGTTCTCTTGGATCTGCTTGAAATCTTGCACAAAGACAGGTAGCATACATGATATCAGGTCTACTTGCAGTTAGATAGAGTAGATAGCCAATCATACCTCTGTAATCAGTAATATCTACTGATTTACCAGTATCCTTGTCCAGTTTTGTTGCAGTGGCCATGGGAGTGGATGCACTTGAACAATCTTGCATTCCAAATTTCTTCAGCAAGTTTCTGGTGTACTTAGTTTGACAAATAAAAGTGCCTTCTTCATTCTGCTTGACTTGAAGGCCCAGAAAATAGCTAAGTTCTCCCATCATACTCATTTGATATCTTGACTGCATCAGCTTGGAAAACTTCTTACAAAGTCTGTCATTTGTAGAACCAAAAATGATATCATCAACATATATTTGCACCAAAAGTAAGTCCTTTCCATGGTTGAGATAGAACAGTGTTTTGTCAATAGTTCCTCTGTTAAATCAACTTTCCAGAAGAAACTGAGCTAAAGTCTCATACCATGCGCTTGGAGCTTGCTTAAGACCATAAAGTGTTTATCAAGGCTGTAGACATGATTGGGAAATTTGGGATCTACAAAGCCTGGAGGTTGTTCAACATATACCTCTTCTTCCAATTTTCCATTGAGAAAAGCACTTTTCACATCCATTTGAAAGAATTTAAACTTCTTGTGAGCAGCATAAGACAAAAATATCCTTATGGCTTCCAATCTAGCAACTGGTGCAAATGTTTCATCATAATCAATTCCCTCATGTTGAGAGTATCCTTTTGCAACCAGCCTTGCTTTGTTCCTTGTAATTATGCCGTCACTGTCAGTTTTGTTTCTGAACACCCATTTTGTACCAACAACTGATCTGTTCCTTGGTCTTGGCACTAGGGTACAAACTTTATTTCTTTCAAATTCATTCAACTCTTCCTGCATTACTTGCACCCAATCAGCATCTTGAAGAGCTTCTTCCACTTTCTTTGCTTCAGTCTGAGAAAGAAAAGAATGATAAAGACATTCATTTGATGTAGCTGTTCTAGTTCTGACACCTGCATCATGATTTCCAATAATTAAGTCAGGTGTATGTGCTTTAGTCCACTTCCTTGCAGATGGAAGGTTTTCTCTAGAACTGGATGCTCCCCCATGATCCATGCTGTCTCCATCAACATTTTCTGATGTTCCCCCAGAAATTATGCTCTCGTAGTTGGATCCTTCATTATTTGAGTTTCCAGAAATATCAGAACATGAGTTTCCAGAATTATCAGAACTTGGCCCATCAGAACTTGAAGAGCATGTTGTAGGTTCTGATGTTTCTTGAGATGTGGTTGGATCTTCAGTATGCTCCCCCTGCACAGGTGCATTTTCCTTAGGCGTAGTCACCACAGTTTCAATAACATCAGAGTTTGCAGTATCAGGATTTAGATTGTCAGGATTTACAGAATCAGAATTTAAAACTTCGTTAGCTGATCATGATCATTGAAATCTTCAAGTCCAGTAATCTTCTTATCATCAAAAGAGACATTGATAGATTCCATGACAACCCTTGTTCTTAAATTATAGACTCTGAAGGCTTTTGTAGAAAGTGGATATCCAACAAAAATTCCTTCATCATCTTTTAGATCAAATTTGGATAGCTGTTCAGGATGAGCCTTAAGAACAAAACACTTGCATCCAAATACATGAAAATACTTCAGATTTGGCTTCTTTTTCTTCACCATCTCGTATGGTGTTTTTCCATGCTTGTTGATAAGTGTTGCATTCTAAGTAAAATAAGCAGTCTACACAGCTTCATCCCAAAAGTAGGTTGACAACTTTGCTTCATCAAGCATAGTTCGTGCAGCTTCAATAAGAGTTCTATTCTCTCTTTCAGCAACTCCATTTTGCTGTGGAGTTCCAGGACCAGAAGATTCCTGCTTCATTCCATGGTCTTTGCAGAACTCTTCCATAATCAAATTCTTGAACTCAGTGCCATTATCACTTCTTATAATCTTCACAGAATCTTTGACCAATTTATCCAGTTGCTTGACATGATCAATCAAGATAGATGCAGTTTCACTTTTTGTGTGCAAGAAATACATCCATGTGTATCTAGTGAACACATCCACTATGACCATAACATATTTCTTCTTTGCAATAGACATGACATTAACTGGACCAAATAGATCAACATGTAGTAGGTGATAAGGCTCAAGAATTGATGATTCAGTCTTGCTCTTGAATGAAGATTTTCTTTGTTTTGCCTTCTGACATGAATCACAAAGGCCATCAGGAGCAAATACTGATTTTGGCAGTTCTCTTACAAGATCTTTCTTGACTAGTTCATTTATATTGTTGAAATTTAAATGAGACAGTTTCTTGTACCAATCCCAGCTTTCTTCAATTGATGCTCTACTCTACAGATAGATTGCAGAACCATCAGTACTTGTTGAAAGCTTGGCTTCATAAATGTTATCATACCTGTATCCTTTCAGAACAACTTTGCCTGTAGATTTTCTTACAACTTCACAGCGTTCTTCAAAGAAATCCACATGATAACCTATGTCATAGATTTGACTCACACTCAGCAGATTATGTTTAAGTCCTGAGACCAGAGCCACTTTTTCAATGATGACATTCCCAAGATTGATATTGCCATATCCCAGAGTTTTTCCAATGTTGCCATCTCCATAAGAAACACTTGGGCCAGCTTTCTCCATAAAGTCTGATAGCAGGGATTTATTTTCAGTCATATGTCCTGAACATCCACTGTCCAAAACTAGGATGTTCTTCCTGTTGCCCTGCAATCACAAAGACCACTAATGATTAGTTTTAAGGACCCAGACTTGCTTGGATCCTTTGGCCTTTTTAAGTTTGTTAACATTTGCAGCGGATTTAGCATCAGAGTTTATGTTAACAGTTTTCTTATCAGAATTTGCAATATCAGACTTTGCATCAGAACTTATACTAGAAGGAATAATGCTAACTTTCTTTACAGAAGGTTTTATTTGATAATAATCATAGTACAAACTATGATATTCCTTACAAGTATAAATGGAATGCCATAAACTACCACAATGAAAACAAGGATTTTGTGGCTTATATCTAACAGACTGACTCTTAACTCCTAATTTTGAAGGTAAGGAGTTTATATTCTTATTCTCCCTGCAAAAAAAAGCCAGATGGTTAGAATTTCCACAGTTATGACATGTTTTTTTAGGAGCATTAGGAACAGGCTTATAATTGTTACTTTTGTTCACACCTTCCTTCCCATTCCTATTTTTCGTAGGTAGCTTTACCTTGTTTACATTCTTAACATCTTTCAGCTTATGCTTAAGCTGCTTCTTAGTCATTAAGCCTATGTTAACTTTAGTTGGCTTATCCTATTTAGGTTTGTCAGAAGTTACTTTCTCCTTAACTTCTGATTTCTCAATATTAGACTTTGCAGTTACAAACTTAACAGGATTTACCTTTGGTTTTTGTTTAACAACTATAGACTCAGTTTCTACAGTTCCCTTACTGTTCTTATCATCTCTATAATCTTAGCCCTCTTTCCAGTTTCCACTACTAAGAATATCCTGAGTTGCTTTACCAGAGTTAGTCCAGGTCCTGATAATCTCTCTTTCCTTTTCTAACTCAGTTTTTAGAGATTCATTCAATTTTAACACTTCATCCCTAACATAAAAGGCATCATCTCAATCTTTCTGAGTTTGATGGAATATGACTAACTCTTTTTCTAAATAATCATTCCTCTTTTTATAAGCAAGATTTTCAGAAGTAATCTTTCACATGTTAAAGTTTGATCTTTATAACTAATGAACATGGTATTAAGATATCTTCTCAACTCAGTAATATCATCAGTATGAAAGGCATAAGTAGTTTGAGGTACCTTTAAGTCAGCAGTATCAGAACTGCTATCAGCATTTGCCATCAAGGCATAGTTTTCCTCATCCTCAGAATCTGAAGCATCTGACCAGCTTTTCTTCTTTGTGACAAGAGCCTTGCCTTTGTCACTTTTACCTTTTCTACAATCTGGAGATATGTGGCCTTTCTCACCACAGTTGTAGCATTTAACATTTGAGTAATCTCCTCTGTCAGACTTTCCTCCTTTGCCTTCAGATTTTCTGAAACCTTTCTTATCAGAACTTGCACCTTTCCTGGAAAACTTCTTTCCTCTCCTGAATTTTCTGTATGCAATCTTTGTGATCCCTTTCACCATAAGAGCACACAGCTTCATCATCTCCTCATCATGGTCCATCTTAGGTATACTTTCAGTTTCTGAGTCATCATCACTATCAAAACTTGATGACTCAGTACCAGACTTTGTGATTAGAGCCTTTTTCTTGCCTTTTCTTAAGGTAGCTTCTTTGGGACTTTCCTCCTCAGCCACAAAAGCAATTGTCCTTGACTTTCTTCCATTCCTCTTGCTTCTTTGTTGCATCTCAAGTTCATGAGTCTTGAGCAACCCATAAATTTCATCAAGAGTTGTTTCGTCAAGAGCATAGTTGTCTCTTATTATCGTGGCCTTCAAATCCCATCTTTCAGGAAGTACTAACAGGAATTTAAGATTTTAATTTTCAATATTATACTCTTTGTCAACTAATGACAAATCATTCAAGAGTTTGACAAATCTGTCATATAAATCAGTTAATGACTCATCAGGCTTTGAGTCAAAGTGCTCATACTCTTGAAGGGGTATCGTCTTCCTGTTCTTCTTGATTGCATCAGTTCCCTGACACCTTGTTTCCAAAGCATCCCATATCTCTTTTGCAGTCTTGCATTGAATTACCCTGTTTGACATGACATTATCAATGGCACTATGCAGCAAGTGTCTTACCTTTGCATCCTTTGCAATCGATGAGATATCTTCAGTAGTGTAATCACTTTTCTCCTTTGGTACAGACTTTGCTGGCTGACCTGCAACTTCCACAGAGAGTTTGGTTGGCATATGTGGTCCTTCATAAATCCTGTCGAGATATTCAGGATTTGTAGCTTCTAGAAACATTGCCATCTTCACTTTCCATATGGAATACTCAGAAGGTTTCAACATGGGAACTCTTATAGTCTCATATCGACTATGGGTTATGGTTTTTGGAGGTTCTTCAGTTTTGGTGGGCTTGGTCGGAGTTTCTTCTTCAGACATGATTGTTTTTGGATCTTAAACTGTTTGTGTGTTAACAGATAGCTCTGATACCACTTGTTAGGTCACACACACTGTAGAAGGGGGTTGAATACAGTGTTTAGCACAATCAAATCAATTATTAGAACTCAAGTAACAGAAAACAGATTTTATTCAATACAATAAATTCTGTTACAATATGGAACTGTCCTCTCTCGTGATGAACAAATTATCACGAGAGCTGCTAGAGTTACAAAGAATAATAACTTCGATAATCGTAACACTTATAGTGTAAACTCTATGCCTGTGTTTATATACTACACAGTTACAAGATAAATTCTAATTGATATGGAATATAATTCTGCTTCCTAAAATATATCAGCCAGTTATCTTTTCTTCCCAGTATTCTATTCTTCATAGAATTCCTTCTTCATGCACAATTCTTTCTGTCTTAGTCTCGATCTTCTTTCCTTTCAATCATCCTCCTGCCTTATCTGAAAGTCATCTTAAGTCCTGATATTATCTCCTGATAAATATCTTCTGATCACTTAAGTTTCGATAACTTAAGTTCTGATATCTTAAGTTCTGTCTTCAGTATAAGTGCTGATTTCCAGTTAAGTACTAATTTGCCCTGTTAGGTAAGATCTGAAAACTAAACACAAATCATATTACACATGACATTATCAAATATATCTAACAGTCTTCATGCTAAACCATTAGCCCTTTTCATTTTCCTTCACAAACCCTTGAGTTTGGTGCAAATTCCACAGCTTTAACCTTCATCTCTTTCATTCTCTCTTATTCAGCTACCAATGTAATGGATCCTCGCTTCTTTCTTCCTTTCTCTATCTGCTCATCTTATTCCAACTCAAGCTCATAAGTTTTTAGAATGGCATACAGTCTCTCCAAAGTAAACTCCTTATAATCTTCAGAGTTTCTAAGAGAGAAAGTCATAGGCTTTCACTCTTTTGGTAGAGATCTAAGGAATTTCAGGTTTGAATCTTTTGTCTGGTAGATTCTCCCATGCAGCTTCAGTGCATTTAGTAGTTTGTGAAATCTACTAAAAATGTCACTTAAAGATTCACTATCCTTATAATGAAAGTGCTAATACTGCTGGATTAGAAGTTGCATCTCGTTTTCCCTCACTTGTTCTGTTCCATCACATATGATTTGAATTGTATCCCAAATTTCCTTAGCAGATTTATAGTTGATGACATTGTCAAATATATCTCCATCAAGACCATTGAACAGAATGTTCATAGCTTTTTTATCTTTGTGCACTTACTCAATGTCTTCATCTGTCCATTCTGATTGTGGCTTTAGAATGCTTTGCTCATTTCCTATAGCTCCTTCAGCATCTGTAGCAGCTCTTCGAGGAACATGAGGGCCTTTCTCAATGCAATCAACATACCTTTCATCCTGAGAGAGAAGATGCAGGTGCATTTTCACCTTCCAATGGTGATAGTTATCTTTATCCAGAAAAGGAATCTTCACTCCAACGTCCTTCCTACTCATGTTGTTAGTTGTTTTGATCTTTAAACTCTTAGTGTGTCAAGAGCTTCATCTGATACCAATTTTTATTCCCAAACAACCTAAAAATGGAATTACAGAAGGGGGATTAAATGTAATTCCTGGTTTCTTTTGGAAATTAAGAAAATTCTTTACTAAAATATAGCGGTGTATGAATATGCAAGTGTGCGGAATGAAATATAAATGTATTCAAAACACAAAGTAATTAAACACAAAGATTTAAAAACTTTTTGGTGGATTAATCTTTTTCCACCAGAGATATATATATATTGATTGAGAACTCTGTGATGCAAGAATTCACAGAGCTGCTTACAAGTAAAATTATAAAGAACAGAGAAATTCCTAACATATGTTGCTTTTTCTATTTCTCAGCTCAATTGATAATTTTTTACTTGCTACTCTTGGTTTATATATATCACCAAGTTACATATGAAAAAGACAAATATATAAAACAAAATGTCTAAGTCTAATCTCATGTTTCTTCAACTCTCTATTCAGCATCTTTGTATTTCTTCAAGTACGCATGTAAATTGAAATGCTTCTTTGTTCTAAAAAACCTGTAAATAGGCTGCCACATTCCTTTTGTATACAATCAACCCATGTGACTGTCAAGTCACTATAAAATCCTATTTGAATTTGTTATTCGTCGAGACTTTTGTAGATTATCCGTTGAGTCTTTATTGGACCATTTGTTGAGAGTAACTTGGGTCATCTGTCGAAGCCTTGTAGGATCATCCGTTGAAAGTATTTCAATAGCAGTTGACTCCATTTCATTTATGCAAAATTACAAGGAATCTAATATTTACAATTAGCCAACCTATTTTGCATATCATTCTAGTAGTCAACATGATTTAGAATATCCTACAACCTCTAATTTTCTAAGACATTACAGTATATAGGAATGTGCTACAAAAAATTATTTAACCATACGCTACTCTTTCAACGGATGACAAAGTAAGATTATCTGTTAAAAGTTACAAACACACTTAATTAAATATACTACGGTGTTTTGGTGAAATATCATCAAGCCTACAACATATTTCTAACAATGTTAACCCTTATTTTATGCTAGCAAGTGTGTGATAGGCGTCCTTACAGCGAGCCATGATCAGGTGAGCGTAAGATTCGCAAGAGGATGGTACACGGTGGTAGTTGATTGTATCACTGATGTATAGGGGATGGAAAATGACCAGATAATCTTATCTCAAGTGGTGAAGTTCCAGATAATAGCCTCTTTATTAAATTGTAATGTGATGTTGATTATTCACTGTTGAATTTGAATTTCTATTTGATAGGGATAAATAAATTATGATAGTATAATTAAATACTGCAAGGTGTGGGCTGCTAGGCCCAATAAAAAGATATATGATACTCAGACCAGAAAGGTTAAGCCTGATGGACCAGATCAGGCCTGATGGAATAAAGAAGGCCCAAAAGCCTTGATTATTAATTAATTTCGTAATTAATTAATAAGGGAAAAATCAGCTATTGAGAAGAGTCCCGATAAGGATATAAATCCTTATAGATTAGCCTCAAGGGGACCTAAAAGGATAAGGAATCAGTTTCCTACTATCTAGGACTCCAAAGTCCATTCTAATTATGAGACTTGCCCACCAAGTCTCCTATACCAAGTCCAATTCAAGGACTCCCAACATCTATATAAGGGGCCTCACCCCACAAATCAGAACTACATTTTTTGGCTTCATTCTATAATTCACAGAGATACGTAGGCATCTCGTAAAGGCAGAATTAAGCTACAAAACATGAGAGCAGCCATTAAAGGCCTTGAGCTCCCGAATCTTAGCAATAAATACAGCAGATAATAACCTTAGTTTTTTATCCATAACATTTGGCGCCGTCTGTGGGACAGGCACAATAACAACCATGGCGAGAACATGGAGAACAATTAGAGCTCTAGAGGAAGGAACACCATCAGAGACAACCCAGGTGATTTCGTCAACCGTGGAGGTTCCTCCCCATTCAACTTATGCATCTACTCAGGGGGAAGCCCAGATAGGGGCAACTCAACCTCAGCCACAAGGGACAACTCCCCCGACTATTCAAGGTACGAATCCTCAAGTTCAACAAGTACATATACCTGTGAATTCTTGACCCGTCGGGTATGAATATTCAACTATTATTGCTACTAACCCCCCTTATGGGATGCCCCTTCACCTTGAGGTTGGAGGAAGCGGATATGCTGGGCGAAGCGAAGCACGAGGGCAGTCGCCCCCCTATATACGAGGTTTGGGTCATATCCCTGAGGATCGGGAATTTTCTGGTCCTTACACTGAGAGAGACTTCGAATCTTCGGATGATGAAGTGGCCCCGAGAAGGAGGCGTCCTGGAAAAGAGCCAATGGCCGATGGAAGGCAACGCCCCCAAAGCACCCCAGGGGCGAATCCCCAAGAAGTGCAGGAAAGGATCAGGCTCATGAGGCTGAAATCCAAAGGCTGAGGCATGATTTGGAGGCTCACCAGGCCACCAGACCCCAGATACCTCCTAGGGGGAGAAATCCTCCTCCTGTCATAGACCTGGATGGTCCGGTACGAAGAAGGGCTGCTGTCTCAAGAACTGATCCAAGCAATCTCCTTCCCCTTGGAGATCCTGATGATCCAACTCCACCCTTCACAAAAGAGATAATGAATGCCCATATCTCAAGGAAATTCAAGATGCCCACTATCAAAGCCTATGATGGCACGGGAGACCCCGCTAATCATGTTAGGATATTCTCTAATGCATTGCTGCTGCAACCCGTGAATGATGCTATAAAGTGTCGGGCCTTCCCTCAAACCCTGTCGGGTATGGCTCAAAGATGGTATAGTCGCCTGCCCCCAAATTCTATTGGATTGTTCAGAGAATTAAGTCAGGCTTTTATTAAGCAATTCATCAGTGGAAGAGTCCATGAGAAAAGTTCAGCATCTCTTATGAGTCTTGTGCAGGGAGCTAAGGAATCCTTGAGAGATTACCTGAATTGTTTCACAAAGGAGGCTTTAAAAGTCCCGGACCTTGATGATAAGGTAGCCATGATAGCACTGCAACAAGGAACTAGGGACGAGTTTTTTAAGATGTCCTTGGCCAAACGTCCCCCTGAAAGCATGTTGCAACTCCAAGAGAGGACAGGGAAGTATATCAAGGTTGAAGAAAGTATGAGGAAGACCGTAGTAAGTAATGAGCCCACTGGAGGCAAGAAGCGGAAAACTGATTTAGAATATATTGCAAAGGACAAATATCCTAGAACCGAACAAAACCCTGATTCAACCCCCAAGAAGGGAGGACCTGGGCAAAAGTTCACTGAATACGCTAAGCTGAATGCTCCTAGAAGTCAGATTTTGATGGAGATTGAGAAAAACAGAGATATTCGCTGGCCTAAGCCCTTGAAGGCTGATCCCGCCAAGCTAGATAAGAGCAAGTATTGCAGGTTTCACAAAGATGTTGGCCATGACACCGATGAGTGTAGGAAATTGAAAGATGAAATTGAGTTTTTGATTCGAAAAGGAAGATTGAACAAGTATATTGGAGATGGAGGGGACATAAATAATAATGGAAGGAAGAACTTTGAAGATCGTAGGAGGGACCAAGACGATCAGGGGCGAAATCCCCAACCCAGAGGGCCGGTTATAAATGCGATTTTTGGAGGACCACGACGCCCTCGAGGACCTGTGATAAACACGATCTTTGGAGGTCCAACTGCTGCTGGATTTTCCAAAAATTCCAGAAAGGCATATACTAGGGAGGTTATGCATATTGTTGGAGAAGCCCCGAAGAGGGCCAGGACAGAAGTAACATTGGCTTTTGATGATTCCGACCTAGAGGGTGTGAAGTTTCCCCATGACGACCCGCTGGTCATAACACCGATAATAGGAAATAGCCCGATTAAGAGGGTCCTTATGGATAATGGTGCTTCTGTGGATATCTTGCTCCACGACACCTTTCTAAGGATGGGGTATAACGACTCCCAGTTGACACCAACCGACATGCCGATATATGGATTTGCTGGAGTAGAATGTCCTGTGGAAGGGATAATCGAATTGCCGACCACCATAGGTACGGAACCAAGGCAAGCAACGCAGATGCTGGATTTCGTGGTGGTAAAGGCTAGTTCAACTTATAATGCTATCATGGGGAGAACAGGGATACATGCCTTCAAGGCAGTCCCCTCTTCCTACCATTCAGTCATGAAGTTTCCCACCCGAAACGGGATTGGAGAAGAGAGAGGAGATCAAAAAATGGTTAGAAGCTGTTATGTGGCCTCTTTGAGGGCAGATGGAGTCGGGGGGCAGGTTCTTCCTATTGAAGATATGGATGTTCGAGAAAATGATGAGAATAGAGGAAGGCCAGCAGAAGAATTGGTTTTGGTTCCTTTAGACCCCGAGAATCCTGAGAGGATGACTTTCATTGGGGCCACATTAGAGGAGCCCCTTAGAGGGAAGTTAGTGAAATTTTTGCAAGAAAATAGTGATGTGTTTGCATGGTCAGCAGCTGGTATGCCAGGCATAGACCCGGAGTTAATTACTCACAAGCTAAATGTGGATCCAAGCCGGAAGACAGTGAAACAAAAGAAAAGAAATTTTGCCCCGGAAAGACAAGAGGCTATAAAACAGGAAGTAGAAAAGCTCTTAGAGGCTGGTTTCATTGAGGAAATTCAATTTCCGGAGTGATTAGCGAACCCTGTAATGGTGAAGAAGGCTAATGGAAAGTGGAGGATATGTATAGACTTCACTGATCTGAATGATGCATGCCCCAAAGACTGTTTTCCGCTGCCTAGAATTGATACTTTGATTGATGCCACTGCTGGACATGAGATGCTGAGTTTCATGGATGGATTTAGCGGATACAACCAGATCAAAATACATAAGGATGACATTCCAAAGGTATCATTTATCACTGACTTTGGTGTTTATTGTTATCTTGTTATGGCGTTTGGTCTCAAGAATGCAGGAGCCACCTATCAAAGGTTGGTGAATATAATTTTTAAGGATCTTATTGGTAAGACTATGGAAGTCTATGTTGATGACATGTTAGTCAAGAGTCTAGTAAAGACTGATCATATAGCCCATTTAAGGGAAGCTTTTGAGGTCCTGAGGTACCACAAGATGATGTTGAATCCTACGAAGTGTGCTTTCGGAGTAGGATCTGGAAAATTCTTGGGACTGATGGTCTCAAAGAGGGGAATTGAGGCTAACCCGGATAAAATAAAGGCGATCCTGGACATGGAACCACCAAAAACTGTTAAGGATGTTCAAAAGCTTACAGAAAGGGTTGCTGCGCTAGGACGATTCATCTCCAATTCAAGAGACAAGTGCTTGTCATTCTTCAAGTCACTAAAGAACATCAAAGACTTTGTATGGAGTGACGAAAACCAGAAGGCATTTGAAGAGTTAAAGAAGTATATGGCCCGGGCCCCGTTGTTGGCCAAGCCAGTTCTGAGTGAAATTTTATTCTTGTACTTGGCTGTTTCAGAGAGCGCCTTGAGCGCGGTGTTGGTTAAAGAGGAACTGAAAGTCCAGAAACCCGTATACTATGTCAGCAAAATTTTGCATGGTGCTGAGTTGAATTATTCAACTATTGAGAAATTCGCTTTAGCCTTGGTAATGGCTTCAAGAAAGCTGCGTCCTTATTTTCAAGCTCACCAGATTGAAGTGCTAACAAATCAGCCCCTGAGAAATATCATTCACAGTCCCAAGGCAAGTGGGAGACTGATTAAGTGGGCAATAGAGCTGGGAGAGTTCGATCTCAAGTATAAGCCACGTACGATAATAAAAGCCCAGACACTAGCTGACTTCGTGGTGGAATGTACCATACCCAACCAAGAAGTCGGGGGGCAAGAAGATGCCATACCTCAAGACAAGGGAGTCGATAATGGGGGCAAAGAGAAGGATGAGAAAGAATATTGGGTTCTCTATTTTGATGGAGCATTAAAAACAAACTCCAGTGGAGCAGGATTGGTTTTGCAAAGCCCTGATGGGTTCTTAATTGAGTATGCTATGAAGCTAGACTTCCCAACAACAAATAATGAGGCAGAATATGAAGCCCTGATAGCTGGCCTTGGTCTAGCTGGGACACTTAGAGTCAAAAACTTAAAGGTCCGCGGAGACTCAAAGCTGATCATATCCAAGGTAAAGGGAGAATTTGAGGCAAGGGATGATACAATGGCTAAGTATGTTCGCCTAGTAAGGGCTGTGATGACCCAATTTAATGAGTTCCATGTTGAACACATTCCAAGGGAAGAAAATGCTAAGGCAGATGCACTATCAAAGTTTGCTTCATCTGAGATTGAAGAAAGTTCAGAAAGTGTGTACTTCCGTGTTTTGAAGACACGAAGCATAGATGTTAAGCTTGTGGCTCCCATAGGCTTGGGGACGTCATGGATTGATCCCATCAAGGCTCACATTCAGACTGGTTGGTTGCCAAGCGATGCAACTGAGGCACGAAAGTTAACTATTCGAGCACTAAGGTACTCCTTGATAGATGGAATTCTGTATAAGTGATCTTTCGTGGTTCCTTACTTGAGGTATCTCAGGCCCGACGAGGCACACTTGGCTCTTGAGGAAGTGCATGAAGGTATTTGTGGGCAACACTTAGGGGGCAGGGCCTTGGCTCATAAGATAACCCGTTTAGGCTTCTATTGGCCAGAAATGATGGCTGATGCCAAAGAATATGTGAAGAAGTGTGATCGCTGTCAGAAGCATGCACCAGTTGTTAGACAACCCCTCGAGATGCTGACCTCTATCAACTCGCCTATTCCCTTTGCTATGTGGGGGATGGATATTCTAGGGCCTTTTCCTATGGCCACGGCACAAAGGAAGTTTCTGATTGTAGCCATTGATTATTTCACCAAGTGGATCGAAGCCAAACCCTTGGCCAAAATCACAACTAAGCAGGTCGCACAATTCCTGTGGGAAAACATTATGTGCCGATATGGAATTCCCCGTATCCTCGTCACTGACAATGGAACACAATTCAACAATGAGGAATTCAAGAAGTATTGTGAAGAAAATGAAATTGAGTTACGATTCACCTCTGTGGCTCACCCGCAAGCCAATGGGCAAGCAGAGGTAGCAAATCGGATAATCCTGGATGGACTAAAGAAGAGGATCGAGAAGTCAAGAAATAATTGGGTGGATGAAATACTTCCAATATTATGGGCCTACAGGACTACCTGTAGAGTCACGACAGGAGCAACTCCCTTCATGTTGGCATATGGGGCAGAAGCAGTAGTTCCAGTAGAGATATCACATTCCTCTCCAAGGATTCAGGCTTTCAATGCGGAAGAAAATGAGGAAGGGCAGAGGTTAGCCCTGGATTTAATCGATGAAGTGCGAGATAAAGCACATGCAAAGATAGTAGAATATCAGAAAAAGGCTTCATTCTACTACAACCTAAGGGTTAAAGAGAGGTTTTTCAAACAAGGTGACCTAGTCTTGAGAAAAATAGAGGCTTCTGGTGTCGGACAGAAAGGAAAGCTTGCCCCGAATTGGGAAGGGCCGTACAGAGTCAAGAGCGTTCAGGGTAGAGGAACCTACAAGCTGGAGACTATGGATGGTTTTGAAGTCCCGAGAACCTGGCACGCACAAAACCTGAAGGTTTACTACGTGTAAGATAGGCGAAGTATGATTCTCACTTGTCATTGTGACAAGTAGGTTTAAAAGCACCTTGAAGCTTTGCTTGCGTAGGATTTTATATTTCAGTAGAATTTACATTGTCTAGTTATTGTTGATTAGGGTCGAACCCATGCTGTGTAAGGTTTTGGAAAACCAGACTTCATATTAGAGAGTTTGAAATTATTTCAATCTAAGGATGTTTAAAGTTCAAATGCATATTAAGATTGTAAAGTTAAAATAGAAAGAGGCAAGAAAAGCAACATATGAAATATAACCCCGAAGGGTAACAAGTTCTGATATGAATGAAGTTCAAAAGAAGATATACAAAAAAACTTAGGCCTTGGAAGGCTGAGATTCCTCAGAACCATTATCCGAAGTCTCCTCGGATGTCTCAGTCGTTCCTTCGGACATCTTGGTCGTCCCCTCCGAAGTCCCTGTAGAGGTTCCCTCTGCGGGAGATGCTGGCTGTTGAGGCGCTGCTCTTGGAGGCTCTTCCACCCTGACCTTCTTAGTGACAGGCTCAAACTCCTCTTCGGAAGAATCTTCCTCCTCTCTGTCCTTGATCATATCAGCAAGCTTCTCAGTAACACCTCCAAGCTCTGGAACTCGCATAGGCAAAGAAAGGAGGACTGCTCGAGGACCTCTAGAAAATCATCCTGGATGGCCTCCATAGCAGCATCCCAGCCCTCTTTGTAGCTAACCGGGTGAAGAAGGGCATCATGCTCCACCATCAAGTCTTTGAATTCCTGGGTATCCATCCAGCCATCAAAAGCTTTGTCCTTCTGCGCCTTCAGAATAACATTTTCGGCTCGGGCTGTTTCCAGGTCAGAAGTGGAAGAGGCCAGTTGAGCTTCAAGGGCCTCTATTTTTTGGTTGGCCTCCTCCAACTTCTTGTTGGCATCTTCCAGGCCAACCTTCCAAGCCTTAGCTTGGTGAATTGCCCCTTGGAAATGGGCGTTAGCCTGCAAGAAAAACAGCAAAAGTTTAGAAAAGAAACAGGGAAAGATAAGTATGAAGGGCGTAGGTAAAGGACGTACCGTCGCTAGAGCCTGGGCTCCAAATAGCTCATTCCCCTCTAAGTCCTGTTGAAGGACAAAATCTTGATAGTCCACCGGGGAGATGGAATGCTTAGACCATTCCTTGGACAGCGCCGTGCTGGCCACGATTGAGTCCTTGCCCCGGATCCCCCAAGCAGGTTGAAAATAGGCCCCTGGCCTCTGCTTGGTGCGCAAAACTTGGCTGGGGCCTTCCTCGCTTGGCTCCGTTGCCTGAAGGAGGAACTCAGGGAAGCGGTCACCAAGTCGAGGGTCTTTAAAGACCTTCCCAGCCCTCTTCATCCTGGTTGTCTCCAGGTCCTTAGGCTTGGTAGCCTCCTCAATCTTCTCAGCCACTGCAACAAACGAAGTCAGTTGAAAATCAATAAAAAATGCAAGAAATAAAGGAGGTAAGAAAGGGAACTTACTTTTCTTATGAACGGGCGAGAGGCCGCGTTCTACCAGGACGGTCTCCCGGATAAGGTCCCAAGAATGGGAAGTACCGTTGTCTTGCGTAAGGAGGTTGAAAGCTCTAGCCCCCTCCTCAGACAAAGTTATATCATTTGGGCTCCCGTCCACGGCCAGCCCAAAGGATGATCGAAACAGGGAGCCCCAATCTCCACCTTCCCAAACAATGAACAAAAAATCTTTCTTCCACCCCAAGTTGTTGTCAGGGATGGACTTCCCATTCACGATATGGGGGATAGTGGGGCGCTGATTTATAGAAACCCAACCCGGACTTTTATCAGGGCTGTTCTTGAACTGAAAAATCTTTCTGAAGACAACAACAGATGTGGGGACATTGTGCTTGGCGCATTGCGACAGATAGCACAGAATCAGCCTCCAAGAATTAGGGGGAAGTTGGCAAGGGCTGATGCCCACATCAGCCAGTAACAAGGGAATAAACGGATGAAAATAGAGTCTGATACCTGCCCTTAGAGTATCCCTATAGACGCATAGTGCGTCCTTTTTCCACTGACAGGCCCTGTCAGCCGGACCCGTAAGAACCAGCTTAAAAGGCTCCTTGATTCTGAAGCAGCTGCTCAACTTTTCCAGCTCCTTGGGATCCCGTAAAGCACTAATATGATCGTGCGCATCCAGATGCGCATCAGACGGGTACTCGTCCCCTCGAGTGTTGATCATGTCGATTAAGGAAGTATACCTCGATCGAATGGGAAATTCGTTGGACTTTCTAGCCACGTTCATCTTGGCCAAGCGGGTCATTTTTTTGTCAGCCATCTGAAAAAAGAAAGGGGCACGTAAACAGGCAATCTTAAAATGACACACAATGGAAAAGTAGACACGAAAAGCAAAGGGAGGAATTTTACCTGAAGAAGCACTCCTGAAAAAGGCTTTGAGCTCCGACTTGCTGTTATTGCTCTGAGAATCTTAGCAGGAGGAGAAAGAAGAAAACTTAGAAATGAGAAGGTGAGGAGTAGTAGCCTTTCCTCATTCCTTTATATAAGAGGAAAAGGAAGTTGAAGGGACGAAAGCCCATTAAGGACAACGGCCCATAGGAAAAAGCCCAGAAAAAGGAATATTCCAGAATATTCCTAGGAATTCTAGAGCATTCTAAACAGGGTGTATAAAGCCCAGATCAATAAAGAGGCCCAATAATATTTGGTAAAACCCAATAAAAGAGGCCCAGTAATATTTGGTAAAGCCCAAATAAAAGTGGCCCAATAAAATTTGAAAAAACCCAATAAAAGAGGCCCAATAAGATTTGAAAAGGCCTAGTAAGATTTGGAAAAGCCCAATAATAGAGGCTCAGTAAAATTTAATAAGGCCCAATAAAAAAGGCCAGGCCCAAATCCAATTAGGATTTGGAAAATTCAATTTTAGCCCTAAAAGATGTAAGGCCCAAAGGAGAAGGGTAGAAAAAGACCAGAATCCAGGTCGAAATCCAGGTCATGAATCCTGCCCGAAATCTTTCGAGCAGACACCCGAAAATTACGGGTAATAAAGACCAGAATTCAGGTCGAAATCCAGGTCGTGAATTCTGCCCGAAATCTTTAGAGCAGATACCCGCAAATAGCTGGAATGACAAACAATAATTGAGGTCGAAACTTCGACCAGGAATAAGGTCGAATAAACCAAGCATCTTTCAAAAATGGGGATTAAAAACCCAGGTCGAAGTTCGACTAGGATCCTGGTCGAATTCCAGGTCGTGGATCCTAGTCGACATCCTTCGACCAGGAAGCAAGAAAACCAGAGAATTTTCGAACAGGATTCAGGTCGAAATATCGACTAGAATCCTGGTCGAAATCCTAGTTGATAGGTTCAAGACCAGAAGCTGAACAAAAAAAAAAGAGAGGGTGGGGGAATTTTTGACCTAGATCCAGGTCGAATTTTCGACTAGGATCCTGGTCGAATTCCAGGTCCTAGATCCAGGTCAAAATTTCGACTAGGATCCTGGTCGAATTCCAGGTCGTGGATTCTAGTCGAATTCCTTCGACCAGGATGGCAAGGCTGACCCCTATTTCGACTAGGATCCAGGTCGAAATTTCGACTAGGATCCTGGTCGAAAAAGGGCTGGAAATCTGAAAAATTCAGAAATTAAGGAAAAATCCCAGAAAATTAGGGAAAAATCCAGAAAGTTAAGGGAAAAATCCAGAAATTAAGGAAAAATCCCAGAAAATTAGGGAAAAATCCAGAAATTAAAGGAAAAATCCCAGAAAATTAGGGAAAAATCCAGAAATTAAGGAAAAATCCCAGAAAATTAGGGAAAAATCCAGAAATTAAGGGAAAAATCCAGAAAATTAGAGAAAAATCCTGGAAATAAGGGAAAAATTCCTGGAAATTAAGATAATTCCTGAATAAAAGGAAAATTCATTGTAAATGTGTAGGTCGCTCCATACTTTACGCGAAAATGAAACCCTGTAAGGGAATAAACAGACTTAACGTCTGCGAAACCTTATCAATGTTTCCCAAAAGTTGGGCGGCAAATGATAGGTATAAATAAATTATGATAGTATAATGAAATACTGCAAGGTGTGGGCTGCTAGGCCCAATAAAAAGATATACGATACTCAGACCAGAAAGGTTAAGCCTGATGGACCAGATCAGGCCTGATGGAATAAAGAAGGCCAAAAAGCCTTGATTATTAATTAATTTCGTAATTAATTAATAAGGGAAAAATTAGCTATTGAGAAGAGTCCCGATAAGGATATAAATCCTTATAGATTAGCCTCAAGGGGACCTAAAAGGATAAGGAATCAGTTTCCTACTATCTAGGACTCCAAAGTCCATTCTAATTATGAGACTTGCCCACCAAGTCTCCTATACCAAGTCCAATTCAAGGACTCCCAACATCTATATAAGGGGCCTCACCCCACAAATCAGAACTACGTTTTTTGGCTTGATTCTCTAATTCACAGAGATACGTAGGCATCTCGTAAAGGCAGAATTAAGCTACGAAACACGAGAGCAGCCATTAAAGGCCTTGAGCTCCCGAATCTTAGCAATAAATACAGCAGATAATAACCTTAGTTTTTTATCCATAATACTATTACTTTTGGGCATTCTTTATTACTATCTTGTAAATTTTGTTTGTCATTTATACTTGCTGAGCACTCGGTTGCTCACTTTTGCTATTCTTATATTCCCAAATAGTGAAGAACAAAGAAGATGGTCCATATTATCAGGAATGGTAATGGAAAGGGAAGGAGCATGTTCGCAGTGGCATCGTTTAGCCATATATATATATAGTACGACCTATAGTAATATACTAAAACTTTTACCGGACTTGTATCTTAACTTACAGACTTGTAGTAGGATTTTTATTGTGTATGTAATGCAGGTATATGTGAAGATTCGATCTAGTGATCTGTGGACTGAATTCTATTATGCAAGACATGCCTGTACATAACAAGACTAAGTCATCTTGACAACCCTAAGGATACATTGTATGATAATTCCATTGTATTCAGTAATTGTATTTCTTGAGTCTATAAAAATGCTAAATAGATTAGACCAGAGGAATTTTCTATGAACAACCATGAAGCTAAGGAATAAACTCTGGAAGAAGATCAATTCTGATCATGCCTTAGAGAGAAGTGTTGAAGCTTGAAGTTGAATAATGTTGTTCTAGGAAAAATGATCTAAGTTAGATATTGACAAGTCACAGATCAATGAATATAGAGAAGTTTGTCGAGAAGTCTAAAATGACTTATAAGGAAGTCCCATAAAATATCGACAAGTCAATCTACATGTAGAGAACTCGAGATATCGACAAGTCAAAAAGTCCATGTAGAGAACTGGAGATATTAACAAGTTAAGAAGTCCTTGTAGAGAACTCAATCAGGATAGAAAAGTTTCAGAATTCTTGAACTCAGTTCCATTGTCATTCCTGATCCTTCTTACTTTAAAATCAGGATGATTGTTAACTTGCCTTATGTGATTGATGATGATTTCACTAGCTTCATCTTTGGATTTTAGAAAATATGTCCAAGAGAACTTTGAGAAATCATCCACAATTACTAGGCAGTATCTTTTCTTTGAGATGGACAACATATTGACTGGTCCAAACAAATCCATGTCCAATAGTTGCAAAGGTTCTTTAATTGTTGAATCAAGCTTCTTTTTGAATGATGCCTTAATTTGCTTTCCTTTTTGACAAGCATCACACAGTCCATCCTTTGAGAATTCCACTTGAGGAATACATCTTACCAAATCCTTCCTGACTAGCTCATTCATAGTCTTAAAGTTAAGGTGGGATAACTTCTTGTGCCATAGCCAACTTTCATCTTGACTTGCCTTGCTAAATAAACAAGTGACAGATTCTGCATTTGATGAGTTGAAATCAGCTAAGTACACATTTCCTTTTCTCACTCTAGTGAGAACCACTTTGTTGCTTCTCTTGTTTGTCACAACACAGGCTCCAGAATTGAAAGTGACTGAGTTGCCCTTGTCACAAAGCTGGCTGATACTCAACAAATTGTGCTTGAGTCCATCCACTAGGGCAACTTCCTTAATGATGACATTATCTTTTGAAATCAAGCCATATCTCACAGTATAACCCTTGCTGTCATCTCCAAAAGTAATACTTGGGCTAGCTCTTTCCTTGAACTCAGTGAGCAGGGTAGAATCTCCAGTCATGTGCCTTGAGCACCCACTATCCGCGTACCAAAGATTCTTTCTATTTCCCTGCACACAGCAAAATCAAATTAAGTTGATTTTGGTACCCAAGTTTCCTTGGGTCCTGTTTTGTTAGCCTTTTTCTTAGGTTTCTTAGGTTTGTCTTCATTTGACTTAGGTACTTGAAGTTCATCCTTAGTCAATTGAGTAGAACCCTTAAAACCATTCATCATTACAGAATTATCATGCACAAGTTGATTATCATGGAAAGGCATATTCAGTGTAAACATGTTATTCTAGTAAGGCATGCTGAATGATATTTGAGGAATACTAAATGTAGCATTGTAAGGATTCTGTGCAAATGGCATATTAGCAAATTGTGCATTCAAATTATGTACAGACATAAGATTCACAGGTATTGTAGGCATGTTGGGAAATGAAGGAGGTGCAGACATGGAAGCAGGCATGGAAAATTTACAATTAACAGACAAATGATTAACACTACCACATATAACACAGACTTTTATTGGTGCATATTTATCAGGTGTGTAGTTGTTATATTTGTTAATCCCTATTTTCCCATTTATATTATTTTTCTTTTTAGACTCTGTTCTCACTTCAATTTTCTCCAACCTGTCATTCAATTTCTTGATAGACAGATGATCTACATTAACTCTTTTGTTCTATTTCACTTGACTTGTTTCTCCTGGAACAAAGTTCTTAGAAACTGATCCATATTTTTCACTTAACTTGGCTAGCTTAGCTTTGCGAACTGGTTTACTTGCACTCAACGGATGTGGTTCATTGTCTTTCGACAGATAATCCTTTTAATTATTCGAAGGATAATTTTCATCATCAGTCGAATCCACATCCATTGAAAGTCCTTCAACCAAATTGGAATCAAGCTTCTCCTTGCCCTTTTTCCAGGTTGCATCATATAAAGATTCTATACCTTGAACTTTAGTAATTTGAGCATGGACATCTCTAGATGATTTCCATGCCTTAATTACTTCCTATTCTCGTTCAAGCTGCTTTCTAAAAATCTCCTCTTTCTTTAAGGATTCTGTTAGTTCATCTTTAGCAATTTTGCATTCTATTTTCAATTTTTCAAACTCAACAAATTGAATCTCTAGCGATTGTTTCTTTCACTTTAAAAAAAATTATTATCTTTAAGTTTGGTGTTTTCTTTAGTGAGAGATTTGAGTGTAACACGCAGATGATGTAATTCAGTAGACATGTCATTTATACCATCATTACACTCAACTTTAGATAAATGAGCTAGGTTGGTAGTGATTACCTGATTGCTTGATGAACTGGTCTCTGTTTCATCTGATTTGGCCATAAGTGCTAGATTGACATAGCTTGTATCTTCATCTTCTTCTAATCCATCTGCAGCCCGATCATTTTCTTATGTGATGAAAGCCCTTTCCTTTTGCTTGAGCAACTCAAAGTATTTTTTCTTATAATCAACAGGCTCAAACTTCTTTTTACCAGAATCAGGCTTTCTGCACTCACTAGTAAAATGACCTGCCAATCCACACTTGAAACATTTGAATTTGGACTTGTCAACCATGTTTCTATTTGGCTTGGATGCTCCAAAATTCTTCTTAAATTTGAGCTTGGAAAATCTCCTGGATAGAAAAGCAAGATGCTCATCTATGTCATCCATGTTATCTTGACTAAGCTGGTCTTCATATTCAGCTACTAGCCCTTTTCCCTTGACTTCACAAACTCTAGGGTTTGGTGCAGAATCAACAGCTTCAACCTTTGTCTCCTTCTCTTTTTCTTGCTCAACAACCAATGCAATGGATCCTCCCTTCTTTCTTCCTTTCTCTATCTTCTCATCTTGCTTTATTTCAAGCTCATAAGTCTTTAGAATCCCATACAGTTTATCCAAGGTGAATTCCTTGTAATTTTGAGAATTTCTCAATGAGACTGTCATAGGCTTCCATTCCTTTGGCAGAGATCTAAGGAATTTGAGGTTTGAATCTTTTGTTTGATAGATTCTTCCATGCAATTTTAGAGCATTCAGTAGTTTTTGGAATCTACTGAAAATGTCAGTGAGTGACTCACCTTCTTCACTATGGAAATGCTCATATTGCTGAATCAAGAGTTGCATTTTGTTCTCCCTTACTTGCTCAATTCCATCACAAATAACTTGAATTGTGTCCCAGACATCCTTAGTAGTTTTGCAGTTTATGATGTTGTCAAACATGTCACCATCAACACCATTAAACAAAATATTCATGGTCTTTTTATCCTTATGAACTTGTTCAATATCAGGATCAGACCATTCTGCTCTAGGCTTTGGGACAAATGGTTCATTTCCTGTAGCAGCTCTCATAGGGACATGTGGACCTTTCTCAATACAGTCCACATATGCTTCATCTTGAGATAGGAGATGCAGGTGTATCTTCACCTTCCAATGGTGGTAGTTGTCTTTGTCCAGAAATGGAATCTTTACTCCAACATCTTTTCTGCTCATCTTGTTAGTTGTTTCGATTTTTAAACTCTTAGTTCTTCAAGAGCTTGCTCTGATATTAATTGTTATTCCCAAACAATCTAAACAAAAATTACGAAGAGGGGGGGGGGGTTGAATGTAATTCTGGATTCATTTTGATTTTAAGAATGATTCTTCTACCAATAACTAATCGTGTTTGATTTGCAATGGTGCGGAATAAGAATATAACAGAAATCAAATCACAAAGCAATTAAATACAAGTATTTAAAAACTTTCTGGTGGATTGAACTTTTCCATTAGAGATATATATTAAGTAGAGAACCCTGTGATACAAAATAGTACACAGCTTCTTACAAGTTGAACAACAAGAACTACAGAGAAATTCTTTACAGATTTTGCTTTTTATATTTCTCTAGTATTTCTTGCTTACTTAGTTACTTTTCAACTTGCTACACCTTGGTTTATATATCACCAAGTTACATGATAAGAAGACAAGATAATAAGACAAACTACATCTAGTCTAACTTCATGCTTCTAGACTTCTCTTTCCAGCATCTTTGAATATCATCTATTTAGCATGGAAATGGAAATGCTTCTTTGTTCTCTAAATCCTTCAAACAGGCTGCCACATTCCATTTGCATACAATCAACGCATGTGACTGTCAAGTCTTTATCAATTGCTCTTTTGAATTTAAAAATCCATTTGAACTTTATCTGAGAATCTGTTGGAACTATATTTGAGCATCCGTTGGAACTCAGGTTCATCATCCGTCGAGACTTGTGTTGATCATCCATTGAAGCTTTGTAAATAATCCGTTGAGACTGTCTTCTTGATAGTTAACTCTACTTCATTTACACAAGATTACAAGACATCTAATATTTACAATTAACCATCCTATCTTGCATATCAATCTAGTAGTTAACATAACTTGGACAATCTACAACATTTGGTTCACTAAGCTATCCAAGTATGCATAAATGTGCTACTAGTCTTATTGTTACATAAGCTACTCTTTCAACAGATGTTGATAATGATCATCTGTTGAAAGCTACAAATTCACTTAACTACAATCTACTAAGTGTTTTATTCAAGTTATCATCAAGTACACAACATATTCCTAACAAGGTTCTGTAAACCGTGCATGTTGATCTATGAAACATGTCACGGGTCATTTATTTTGATCTATAAGATGAAGAAGTTAACCTTAAATTCTTGCTCACTCTTCCTGACCATTTGGAACAAAAGATCTCTGAAATAAGAGAAGGAAGATATCTAGAAAGAATAATTTTGGAAGTTTTGTATGCCATTCTCAAAACTTATGAGCTGGAAATGATGCAAAAAAAGTCATTAAAAGTGATTCAAGGGCATGTGGTGGATGCATCAAGTGTCTTGATAGTCAATGACAAGAAAATGACTGAAGATGAAATTGAACCCCAGACTCAAGTTCTTCAAGCCTTTGAGCAGAAGAACACGGAACTTAAAACACAAGTCATTTGGAAGATGATGAATACTATACTTGTGATGAGTTGGATGAAATGCACCAGTCTATGGCTTATCTAGCAAGAAAATTTTCAAACATCAGAGTTAAGAACCCTAAATATTTCAACGCTAAAGGTCAAACATCCTACAACAACAACTGGAAAGGAAAGACTCAAACAAATGCAACTGGCAAAGGAGGTTACAAGTCAAGATCCATGGATATATCAAATATTAGATGCTATAATTGTGATGAACTTGATCACTTTGTCACAGAATGCAGGAAGCCAAAAAAGGTGAATAAGGATAAGGCTTATTTGGAGCTTGAAGCCAAGTATGAAGCACTTTTAAGAAAACAACAGGGAAAATCTTATATTGCTGAAGGTAAGAGTTGGGATGACACGATGATGAAGATGATGTTGAAGAATATGGATACTATGCTCCCATGATATTGGGGCAAGGAGAGTCATCAACATCTAAATCTGAGATACCTACTCTAACCACCATTGATTTGAATGCTACAAAATATAAGGAAACGGTTGAAAGGATGAGTGTAGAAATGTTTTACATTCACACATGCATGGTAGCAGCTACAGAGGAAGTAAGTAAGCTGTCAAAAGTGAATGAAAAACTTGAGGTTGAGAAATAAGAACTAGAACTGAAGCTTTTTAGTCTAGAAGCAGTTATACAAGAAAATGAATACCTCAAGAACAAGCTGAAGTGTGCAGAGGAAGTAGAAGATGTGCTAAGAGACAAATTTGACAAAATTGATCTTGAGCTCAAATCATTCAAAATTGCATCTCAACTGGTTTTTCAATACCATGAGAAGAACAAACCTTGTGCTAACATAGCTATTGGACTGGACTATGAGGTTGTTGCATCACACAAGAAAAATGATGTTGACAAGGGAACAGAAAGTGTGAAAAAAGATGTTCATGTGGTGCTAAAACAGGTGGATGCACCCTTGTTCAAAGCTTGTAAGGTGAACTTCATTGAAGTGGAGATTATCATCAAGCAAGAAATTGTAGATGAAGATGAAGAAAAGAATGTAGAATCCAGTCTTAACACTGAAAGTGAGAGGGAGCCTGAAGTTAGTCCAATTCCCAAGACACCAGTAAATGAGATTAAGAATGAAAACTCTAAGAAGAAAAAGAAGAATAGAAATGGGAAGATAGGTGTTTACAAAAGCAATAATTATGCCTATGTTGCAGATTCTCCCAGAAAGCAGTGTCAAAAATGTGGTTCAACAAATCATCTAACTCACCTTTGTAAAAAGATCGTTAATGAGTCAAAGTTGGAGCTTGCAAATATAATGAGGCACAAACAAATGACCCTTGCCTCTTCTATGACAAGTTTGATTGCATCCCTTGCAACATGAAAGTTATGACCAATTGTCATAAGTTGAGAAATGATCTAAAAGAAGTAAACTTTAGATCTGTGATCAAAGAAGAAAATTCTAATCAAAATAAGAATGTTATTTTTTTTAATGTTCAAGTTCTACTTTGGCTAACTTTGTCAAGAAGAAGAAAGTGCCCAAGACTGCTTGGTAGCTAAAAACACTTAAATCTCATTGTGTGATGGGCAAGAAGAATAAAGTCATGTAGATAATTGGCAGTGGATGCTTTAAACACATGGCAGGTGATAAAGCCATGCTATCACAGTTTGAGAAAATGGTTATCTCTTGGTGACCTTTGGAGACAACAACAAGGGATTCACAATGGGATATGTCAGTTTGATTCATGGAAATGTTTTCATTGAAGATGTAACACTGGTTGCAGGCCTTGAAGTGAATCTTCTAAGCGTTAGTCAATTTACAGACAAAGGTTTCAAGGTTATTTTTAACAATGAAGATTGCTCAATCACAAGCAAAAAGACTGGTGAAGTTGCTCTGAAAGGAATAAGGAAGGGAAGCTTGTTTGTTACAGACATGAACTCATTAAACAAGGATAAAATATGTTGCTTCTACACCAAGGCATCTAGTGAACAAAGAAAAATCTGGCATAAGAAGCCCTCTCACTTAAACTACAAAGCAATTAATACTCTGGTGAAAAGAGAATTGGTGAGAGATATGCCAGCTTTGGAATTTGCTCAAAATGAAGTCTGTTAAGCTTTCCAAAAAGTCAAAATGAAGAGATCTAGTCACAAAAGCAAAACTGTGAATTCCATTAGTACTCCAATATAGCTTATCCATATGGATTTATTTTGGCCCTATAAATGTCATGTCCATATCTAGAAAGAAGTATGCATCGGTGTTGGTGGATGACTACGCAAGGTACACTTGAGTGGAATTTGTGCGTTCAAAGGACGAAACTTCGCACATTATCATTGAACACATAAAGAAAATTGAGAAGCAGGTTAGAGACCATAATTCTGTCAAAAGATTGAGGAGTGATAATGGTACATAATTCAGAAATGCAATGTTAAGTGAATTCTGTAAAGATATAGGCATCATTCAAGAGTTCTCTACTGCTAGAACACCTCAATAAAATGGTGTGGTTGAAAGGAAAAATAGAACTCTAGTTGAAGCTGTAAGGACAATTTTGCAGGATGCCAAGTTGCCAATTAGTTTTTGGGAAGAAGCTGTTAATATAACATGTTACACTTAGAATAGATACTTTCTGATCAAAAACATTGGCAAGTCAACCTAATCAATTATGTAAAAAATAATTCCTACAGTTAAGCATCTTCATGTGTTTAGAAGAAAGTGCTTGTGCTAAAGGATAGCTCTGAGTATGTTGGGAAATTTGATTCCAAAGTATTTGAAATCTCAATCTCGACAGTGATTCTGAAGATGAAGCAGAAAATAATGCAAACAATAGAAAGAAGGAAGAGAAAAGTGAACTAGTAAATTCTGACAATGAGAATTCATCTCAAGAAAGAAGCTCGCCTGAATTTGATGGCACAAACTTAGGGGGAGAAAGTGATGATAATTCTGTAAGTCGTGCCAACAATGAAAAAAATGAGGAAAATTCTAGTCATCAAAATCATCACACTAGAATATGGGATGGAAGTCACACAAGAGACACTATAATTGGTGATCCTAATGCCGGAGTGAGGACTAGAAGTGCCACTGAAATGAATGCTTGTATGCATGCTTTCTGTCTCAAATTGAGCCTAAGAAAAATGAAGAAGCTCTACTTGACCCTAATTGTATAACTGCTATGCAAGAAGAGCTAAATCAATTTGAAAAAAAATTAAGTTTGGGAATTGGTCATGCACCAAGAAATAGAAGCATCATTGGAACAAAATGGGTGTACAAGAAAAAAATGGATGAAAATGGTATTGTGACAAGAAACAAAGAAAGATTGGTTGCCAAAGGCTATTCATAAGAAGAAGGAATTGATTATGATGAAACTTTTGCTCCTTTTACAAGAATTGACGCAATAAGAATTTTCCTTGCATTTGCTGCACATTCCAATTTCAAGGTGTATCAAATGGATGTGAAAAGTGCATTCCTTAATGGTGAACTAGAAGAAGAAATCTATGTGCAACGACCTCCTGGCTTTGAAGATCCAGAATTTCCAGACTTTGTTTACAAACTTTTGAAAGCTCTCTATGGATTGAAGCAAGCACCAAGAGAATAGTATGACACTCTATTAGAATTTGTGCTCAAACATGGATTCACTAGAGGCACAATTGACAAAACTCTATTCTGCAAGCAATATGGCGATGACATCATTCTAGTTCAAATTTATATGGATGGTATCATCTTTGGTTTTACAAATGAAAATTTATGTCAAAGATTCTCAAGACTCATGCAAAGTGAATATGAGATGAGCATGGTGGGAGAATTGAATTACTTTCTTGGCCTTCAAGTCAGCCAAAGAAGTGATGGAATTTTCATCAGTCAAACTAAGTATGTCAAATATCTTCTAAAGAAATTTGGAATGATGGATTGCTCACCTGCATCTACCGCTATGTCTACCGCTACCAAATTGGATGAAGATAAGAATGGAAAAAGTATGGGCATCTCAAGCTGTAGGGGAATGATTGGATCTTTACTTTATTTAACTACGAGTAGACTAGACATCATGTTTGCCACATGTCTGTGTGCTATATTTCAAGCAAATCCTAAAGAATCACACTTAATGGTTGTCAAAAGGATTTTCAGATATTTGAAGGGAACACCAAACTTGGGATTATGGTATCCCAAGGGAACTAATTTTAAAGCTATTGGATACATAGATGCATATTTTGCTGGATGTAGGGTAGATAGAAAAAGTACAAGTGGAAGCTGTCAATTCCTTGGTCAAAGACTTGTATCATGGTTTAGTAAGAAACATCAATCTTTGTCAACTTCCACAGCTGAGGCTGAATATATAGCCACTAGAAGCTGTTGTGCTCAAGTGCTTTGGATTTAAAATCAACTAATGGATTATGGACTAGTTTTACAAAAGATTCCAATCACGTATGACAATACTAGTGTAATATTTATTATTTCTAAGCCAATTAATCACTTTAGAACTAAGCACATTGATGTAAGGTACCATTTTATTAGAGAACATGTTGTTAATGGTAATATTGATCTTGTTTTTGTTTCCACAGAAAAATAATTAGCTGACATTTTCACTAAAACTTTAGATGAAGCAACTTTCACTAGACTTTTAAGTGAAATTAGTAGGTTAAATTCTTCATCCTAAAGGAAAGACTCAACTAACATGTTGCAGCAGATTAATTCTTGATAAATCAAAAGTAATTTGATTTAATTAGGAATTAACTAGAATATGATCTATATATATTTCAGAATTCTCTATATATTCATTCTTCAAAAAATAAAATCTAACTCAGAATTTTTCTAATTCTAAAAAAAACTGTCCAAATCTTAGTTCGCATTATTAATATATAAAATTAATATAAGACATATATAAGAAAGATCAAAAGTATGTAGATAACTGAGTTCTCGATAAGTCTAGATGACTTATCAATAAGTCATTTTCTGACTTCTCAATAGAGTTCTCAATAAGTCTTCTTCATGACTTCACAATGGGCTTCTCGGCTAAGTCCTTTTATGACTTCTTGACAAGTATTTTAGAGATCTCGATATACTTATCGATATGGAATTCTCTACAATTTAAATTTTAGACTTCTCAATAACTCTAAATTGAAACAATTTAATTCAATAAATTATTTCAGTAAAGTACTTCTGATATAAAATCAATTCTAATTCTATGTTGATTTCCTCAATATGAATTAGAATAATTCAGTTCAAAAGGACAAACTGGGTATTTGTGTAATATCTCGATAAGTCACTATCTAGTTCTCGATAAGAGTCAGGACAATGACATCCCGACATGAGTTCTCTATAAATCATGTGACTTCTCTATAAGTGATTTTCAACCGTTTATTTTTCTCTTGTCGACAAGTCATATCTCTACCCTATAAATAACCAGACATCTCGACACAATCCCTCTTTGCGCTTTTGAGATCTCAATTGACCTAGTTTTTGCTATTTTTTACCACTCTTAAATGTTTCAAGCTTTCTTTCTCTCAAAATACTTACCCACTAAAACCCAATATCTCAATAGCTGCTAACAACATAAGAGTTGTTATCCCCAAGGATGGAACCAACTACTTAACTTTTATTGACCAACTAAAGCACCAGACAACTTTAAGTGCTTTGTGAAGTTTATTACTGTTCATATATTTCAGGAGCCCTATCTGCAAACCCACTACTGTACTTGGATGTCCCAAATGATTTCTGGAACACTACAATCATTAACACCGATATCATGATAATCAAGCAGTCTCTATGGTGGTTAAAAACACAATAAGGAGTGTGGTTGTCGAGATTAACGCCAATGACATCCATAAGGCCATGGACTTTCTTACAGACTATTTGGTTGAAGCTCCTACAACTTAAAAGTTGGCTAAATTCATGGATTTCATAAACTACAGTGGAAATATTGACATGGCTACGCTAAATAAGAAGAACCTGAGGAGGGAATGGTCATTTGTTTTTGACTCCATCATTAGGGAATTCACATACAGAAAAGTTGGCTATGACAATATTTTAAGTGTAGTGCAAAAGCTGGTGTACTCTATGACCTACAACAAGCACCTGAATGTTGGAAGCTTAATACTGGAGGAGTTAAGCACAAGACTCACTATGCCTTTGGTAAGTAGGGGTAAGGAGATTTTCTTTCCTAGGTTCATTATGTCAACTTTAAATCATAAAGTAACTGACATACACTTGCTAGAAGGTATAGATACAAATCAAATAGGCATTTTTAATCAAGTGTCCAAAATTCTATTCGGATCACTTAATACAAAGTACCGGGTTAAGGTTAGGCTAAGTATCACTGACTTTATGTTGGAGAAATTTAGAACCTATATGTATCTCATGCCTGACATGAGAAGTAGTGCAATTCCTAGTTCAGCTTTGGCACCTGGCCCTGTAGTAGCACAAATGTAGGAACACCTACAGGAGCCTACCACAGCTATAGCCACTTCATCACAACCATTAGCTAGTAGTCAACCAATGGCTTCATCTTCTCAAAAAGATAGAGTTAGTAATAAGAAGAGGAAGCCAACAACCTTAGTGGTAGTTAGTGAGACTGGTGAGGAACCTAGTGAAACAGTGTCACCTTTGGTCAAAAAGCCAAAGAAGCAAATAAAAATTGAGCTGACCACTCAAATGACTACCTCTGCATCTTCTCAAAAAGATGTAGTTGTACAAATGGGGACTCAACAGAATCTAGTGGCATCTTCTTAACAAGGTGTCATCATTAAATCAAACATTTTCCTAAAAGCACCCTGTATAAATGTCTGCACACCCTCTTGAGCACTCTCAAGAGGGTCAAAGAAGCAATTTTGATGGCATACACATAAATGAGAGAACATCACTTGAAACTCCCTCTTTCATTCAGGGGGGGTTTCCAACACTCACACCTGAACTCACTACTCTAATTTCTCAAATTTCTTTTTTATTTAATGAAAGACTTGAATCATCTTCTCAAGTTATTCTAAAATCAAGTGACACAGTTCCTGAAACTGTGATCACCACTCAGAACCTATCTCAAGATGGGGAGAGGCTACATAATGAGGTAGACTTTGATGACACCATCACAAACACAGGGGTTTCATCAGTTTTTACTGAAGACCATGTGCCTACAGTTTCCAATACACCTTCATGTGCACAACAGTCTTCACATACTGATATTTTTTAAGGTTTTACTCTTGAGGGGGAGCTAATCAAATCCTCTCCAATATAATTGGAGGTTTCTCATGCAGAAACAACTCCCCTCAAAACCCCATTTAAAATTGCCTTGAAAATTTAAACTAGGAGTTCAATTGCCAATGATCCAACTATTGGGGAGACAAGTACAATAGTACAATCAAGTGTCAGTTCCTAGCAAGTGGAACAAGTGTTTAGGCCATGGTACATGACATTAACCTGGTTAACTCCCTTCCAATTTAAATGGAGGTTCACTCAATAAGTGAACAACAAACGGTCAAAATCACAGTTTCTACTATAAGTCCATTTATGACATCAGTCACATGTACCACCCTACCAACCATTCCATCCACCTCAACCCAATTAGACACAAACCAACCTTCAACATCTACTCAACCCTCTCACATCATCTCACAGTGGCTACAAGATGCTCAAGCCCAACCACAGATAGTGGATGCTATGCTTATTGATCATATTGAAGGGTTTGTAAATATAGCACAATAACTACTCACACCAGATATGTCTAATCAAAACTATAAAGCTATTTTGCTAAATTACAGGGAGGAAGTTGAGGATCAACAAGCCAAGATAGAAAATGAAGCTGAGCAAGATGGAAATGTGGATGCCTGGCTCTCCAAGAATTTTTCAATTAACATAGAAGAAACACTTTCCAGGTTCAGGGAGGAGTACATCACTCTTCTAGGAAGCAATGCCAAACTACTCACTCCAAAGAAGGTCTATGATGCCATTCCAGAAGTCTACAAGGCTTAACTCAAAGCCTTCAATTTCATTGGAAAAGCTGTAGAACAGACTCTGGATGGTCATCAAAGTACAGTCAAGGAGCTGGTGAACAAGAAAATTGATGCACTAATGCCTACTCTCAATAATATGAAGACCAAGTACATCAAGTTTTCAGAAAAACTTCAAGATGTCACTCTCACTCCTGTTGAAGAGAGTATCAAGAATCTAAGGGATTATTTCAGTCCACTTCATAATGTATTTCAACAATAAATCACCATAAACAATGACAGCAATGTCAAGTTGGATAAATTATACAAGGCTAGGTATGAACCTTCTACATTGGACATGAAGGAAATCAGAAATATAGTGCAAAATACTTTTGGTACCCCTCTCTTAACAGGTTCATAGACTGCATCCTCCATATCTTCAACTCTTCAAGTTCAGGCACTATAAACTCAAATACATGAACAGCAAGCTTCAAATGCATCTCTTACTTCTCAAGCCTCTCAACTCACATCTTTGGTCCAAAGTCAGCAATAGGATATCAAATCCCTAATAGACTCCTAAAAGTATTTTCAAATGTAGACTAATGTGTCTCTAGGAGATATTATGGGTGCTTTGAAGGTTCCACTCCAGGAAACACCACAAATGGTAAGGGACCGGACCCCACAATACTCAACCTTGCCTGCTAGCAAGCCTGAGGGAGAAATAATAGAGCCCAAGCTAAAATCAAGCCAAAGTGAAGATGATATTGGAATTGAAAGACTCAAGATGGCAGCTGAAGGCCCTTGACTTGACAAAGAGTTTGCTGACTTTCTTAAAGGCTTGAGAGTCTCCCTCAACTTCAATCACTTTACCTACAAGAAGACTGTGAACAACAACATCAATTTCTTGAGAGTAGTGCTGGTGACAAGACACAGTTTCAAATAAAAGAGAGTGGTTTTGAATGTAAATGATTCTGTTGTTCATAGGTGCAAGCAGGTCTCTCTCAAATTTCTCAAATCTAGGAGGGCCTCAGAACTGGACATCTGCATCAACAAAGTAAAAGTGATGAGTCCAGAGGACACTCTTTTGCTTCATGAACTCAAAAATGGTCAAACAAGATCTTTTCGTGAAGCCTACCTACAACCAAGCAAAGGAGTGATAATTTTTTTTGCTAAATATCTGATGAATGCAAACACTATGCTACCAAGGACTCAAATAAATGAAAAAGGTGACTTATATGATGATGAGAAAAATAAAGATGAGCATAAATATTTTGGCTCAAATCCAAGTTAGTTAAGCAAAGGTAGTGGGCGTCATAAGGATGCTAAGTCTAGCAAGGACAGTCAGAAAAAGAGTAAGGATAAAGGTATGAAAAAGAAGAAGGGTGGAGAAGATGGAAAAGGTACCAAAAAATATCGATAACCCAAATATCCAAAACTTTGCCAACCTCAACCCAAACACCTAACCAAACACTATCTCGTAATATCCAAACCTCAAAGCCTAAGTACATGTATCAACCTACTGCCAACTCTCTACTCAAAATTTCTATCACTACAAACCAAACTTCCTTAAAGAAACTCTTCAAACCTCCTTCATTTAAACCTCCAACTAAAACTCATTTCATGTCTACAAGGAGAAAACAAAAAAGAATTAAAGTTAAAGTTGGTGAACTTTGAATTTTTTTTAATCAAAATGACTTTCTACCTATCTCAGAAAACATAATAGATGACGACTACCACAAAGAGCTAGCTGAAGAAATAGTCAAAGTTTTGTTGAACTTTTGGGAGAGGTCAGAATTTACTTTAAGGATGGCACCTTCAACCTGCTAAACAAAGAAGTTGTTAAGAACTACTCCACTGTAGAGTTTGAGAGGGTGATAAGTTTGATGAATGCAAAGGATGCCTTCACAAGGATGAGGAAGGCTGAGTTTGCTGAAAGGGTGAGAGAGAGAGGAATGAAAGACTTGCTAGGGAAAAGGCTGGTAGGGAAGAAAATAAAATGAAATATGCCAAGAAAATTGAGATGTTTGAGCAAAGGTCTGAAGAACTAAAGGCTAAAGGGTTGATCAAAGTTTCTCCAAATAGCGTGTTTCTGCATGTTAGGACTCATAAATTATCAAGGTATAGAATACAACATCTTGATAGTTACTTTCTAAGTGAATGGCTCAAACTGTTAGAAGCTCTAAGAGGAACTAAAATCATTGAAGAACTTGAGTGTCTTGAAAGACTTAAAGATCTGATTAGAGAACAGCCAGGTTATGAGAAATTCAGATAATCATGCAAATTCAACTCTGTATGTAATTGCAAGATTGTATTAAATTTGTACTTTGTACTTTGTAAATTGTAAGTTTTGTTTTTAATTTTAGCTTGGGGTTAGTCTTGTTATGAGGCATAAATTTGTGACAAGTAATCTTTTCACAAATTGGGGGAGATTGTTGTACAAGACATGCCTGTACATAACAAGACTAAGTCATCTTGACAATTCTAAGGATAAGTTGTATGATATTTTCATCGTATTCTGTAATTGTATTTTTTTAGTCTGTAAAAATGCTAAGTAGATTAGACTGGAGGATTCTTTAATGAACATCCAACAAGCTAAGCAATAAACTTTGGAAGAACATCAATCCTGATCATGCCTTAGAGAGAAGTGTAGAAGCTTGAAGTTGAATAATGTTGTTCTAGGAAAAATTTTTAAGTTAGATACATGCCTTAGAGAGAAGTGTAGAAGCTTAAAGTTGAATAATGTTGTTCTAAGAAAAATGTTCTAAGTCAGATATCGACGAGTCATAGATCAAGGAATATAGAGAAGTATGTCGAGAAGTCTAAAATTACCTGTAGAGAAGTCCCACAAGATATCGAAAAGTCAATCTACACGTAGAGAACTGTTAGGGCGAAAATACGTGCTAAATTACACGCAAGTATACGTGTTCGCAAGTAGTATAAGATATAAATCAGATTCGTTCCCACAGAGACTCTTTTTAGTTAACTTAAGATTACGCACCTATGCAACAATGGTATGGCTATCGTTCAATGCTAAGACAAATAACAATTTGGGTTTTGATTTAACTAAGAGATTATACTAAATAGCATTAACTAAGAGAATTGAGGTTGAATTACTTATATGAGACAAACATGGGATTCTAACTACATTACTACTTTATTCAAAGTCATTATTCTTAACCTTCGCATGTGATGGTGATGACAACTAATCAGATAACATGAAACTAGTAAACGCCAACTTTCGTTGCACGAATACCCTATTACCAGACATCCACAAAAGAGATAGAAGCTGAATAGATACAAATTATGTTGAGACCCTATATGTCTATAGAATTTGACAACATAAAGGTTTAATGTGCAAGTTATCTATTGTGATTACATAGGGCAAGTAAGATGGTTAAAATTACCTACGAATCATGCATAACAAATACATGAACCTATGCTAGCATGGCAAGTTCTAAACCTCTATATTCACTTTCGCTTCAATAGAGATTAACACGCTATCTTATGTGTTAGCTACGCACATAAGACAAATAAGCACAACCAATACTAGAATATCAATCAATCACCACACACCAAGATATCGAAAGAAATTAACTATGAAAATCCATAAGTAAATCCGTTAGAACCCCACGTTAACAATTAGTTTATAACCGAACTCATCGTCACCATGGGTTCCAGTTAAAACATGATAATAAACAATATCAAAGTACTAGGGTTCAAGACAAATCAAAAACAAGCATCCAAAGTATCAATTATATTGAAGAATATGATAGTCTTCTTCTCCGTAGCCGTCTCGTACTCTGTAGGTCTTCGTATTGCTCTTTCTGGTCTCCTTGTTGTTAAAAACATCTTTTTATTGATATATATAGGCTCCAGGATGACCAGAACTCTCAAAATCTTCAATTTCGACTAAAATCAGGATTCTGGTGCAGAAACAGGGCGCAGGCGCGCAATTTTCGGCCGCGGCCGCGCTGGTTCTTGCACGGCCGCGCTGGCCTTCTGGAAAATTTCTGACATTTCTTCTTTTGGCCGTATCTTGAGTTCTGCTCATCAGAATTTGGTGATTCAACTGCCCACGTGAAGCTAACGATATTATCTAGAACTTGAGAATAGTCTAGGCTTCTAATTCTGATCTTTGTTTATCATAATTCATTGAAAAGCTTCTTTCTTCATTTAACTGATGCCTGAAATACAATAACACAAAAATACATCAAAAATACCAACAACTTGAGTCCAAAACACCAAGTTAAGCCTGTAATGAAGCATTCCAAGTAGAAATAAAATCCACTTATCACAACCCCAAACTTGAATTGATGCTTGTCCTCAAGCATAAACAGACTCAAAACTACAAAACAAACCTAATGCATGAATGTAACTACGTGAATGCAACTAAATGATAATGCAATCGATCCCCTCAGAATAACCATAACCAAATGAATAAGCCAATGTCTCAAAGAATGCAATAACTCTAAATAGAGTTCGAATAAACCCCATAAACCAACTCACAAATCAGAAATGTGCGTGTGTGCAACGCTTAACAGATATACTCTCGATACTAGATCAATAACCATTCTTATCCTATCATCAAACCAATCACAAGTTTATAAAAAAATAGATGTTAAACGCATAATGACTCACAATACCTTCTTTCTACTAGAGTTATACAAGGATTCATGCTATTATTGAACACATAACAAAGATGCTTACTTGACCGTGCAATGAATGAGGTCCCAAAAGACTTATACAATAATACCCATGTAGCGAGCGTTAGGTTATAGGATCCCAGACTATAAAAGCCTTAGGTCACTAGGCACAAAGTCCCCTAGAACTTAGTAACTCGAGTATTAAAGAGCTCACTCTTGAGCAATTATGCATAACACATATTTTTTACCTTTTTTTTTCTTTCTTCTTTTCTCCTTTTTTTTTCTTTTTTTCTCAAAGATTTCTGAATGAGTGCATTTCGCTCCATCTCACTCAACCCTAGACTACTCATATAAATATGAGCCGGCTACTAGCCATTTGATGCCTAGCCTTATTGACAACTAGCAATGAAATCCTGTTTTTCTCCAGTTTTAAAATTCAGTGCTCTTTTGTCATTACGAGAATACCAAAAAATTCTAAATATAACCAAGTGATTAAATCTCAACAAATAAACAAGTATGATCACGATCTAGCTCAAAAGCAATCCTATAAGACTTTGTTAAAAAAAATTCCTGGCATGCAAATCAATTCATTAAGACTTAAACATCCCTCAATTCGTCGTCACCACACTCAAATTAACATCAACTTATCAATCAGAAATAACTCAACCTAAGAGATCATGTTATATGCATGCACATGCAACTATATGAGCTCACATAAAAACAAAAAAAATATGCAAAAAAATATGATCTATGTGAACAATCATGCAAAAATATGAATGAAATACAACTAAACATGCTACATGAATCTATATGAATCTATTTGAACACACACAAACTAATTAGCACAGCGCGGGCACGCCGGTCTTCTTGAAAAACTGAAATTGCCTTCTTTTCTTGATGCAATAAGTTGGTCTTCATGAGCCTTTATTCACTGGACACCATCCTAACACCACATTAGCATCAAATCAATGCCAATTCACCTGAATTCCGGATTAATGCCTGAAATGCAAAAACACTAGAAAACACATTAAAACACCAATAACTTGAGTACAAATACACCAATTCAGAGCTTTATAGAGCGTTATAAAGTGTCATAAATGCCACCTAACATACCCCCAAACTTGAATCAATGCTTGTCCTCAAGCATAAACAGACTCAAAGAACAAGAAATAAAAATGCATGAATGGAAACTATATGAATATAACGATCCCCATAGAATGACTAAACCAATCAACAAGCGACATCTCAGCAAATGTAGTTATTCACAGATAGATCAATCAAACCCATAAATCAACCTACAAACCAGAGACGTGCGTGTGTATGCAAATGCTTACAGATATACCATCACACCTAGATCAATAATCATGACTCACTACTAATCAAAGCAATTGCAAGGATATAAATAGAATAAAAGCTAGACTCAAAATAATTTATAACACTTCAATTCTTATATTAGAGTTTTACATGGATTCATGCTTTTATTTTTAACACAAAAATAACACAAATATGCTTATTTGACCGTGCAATGAGTGAGGTCCACAAAAGACTTATGCAATAATACCCATATAGCGAGCATTAGGTTAGTGGATCCCAGACTATAAAAAAGCCTTAGGTCACTAGGCACAAAGTCCCCTAAGAACTTAATAACTCGAGTATTAAAGAGCCCACTCGTGATCAATTATGCATAAACACATATTTTTTTCTTTCTTTATTTTTTCTTTTTTTCTATCTTTTTTTTTCATAAATTTCTGAACGTGTGCATTCGCTCCATCTCGTTCAACCGTAGACTACTCATATAAAATGAGCCGGCTACTAGACATTTGAAACTTAGCCAAAACAACTAGCAACGAAATCCAATTTTCTCTAATTTTTTAAATATCCATGTTATTTTATTAGTAAGAGAATATCCTAAATTCTAAATATAAACAAGAGATTACACCTCAATAAACAAATAAACCATGACCATGATCTAGCCCTCAAGCAACCTATAAGACTTAGTGAAATACAATTGTCTCTAGCATGCAAATTAACTCGATAAGGCTTAACATCACTAATACGACATCACTACACTAGCATCAATATCACCAATCAATCGAGAAAAATCATCTAAGAGATCATGTTATTATGCAAATGCATGAAGTTATATAAGCAAATTATCATAAAAAACCACAAAAATAAAAAAAACTACAAAAATAAAAAAACTACTACATGGCAAACATGCAACTAGATGAACTAAACTAGCATGAATATGCAAACTGCATGGCAAACATGCAACTATATGAACTAAACTAGCATGAATATGCAAACTACATGCGACTCACACAAAACACATATTCCTTAACTACTACCCCCAAACTTAAAATATTTACTGTCCTTAGTGAAGGTAATAGCAAGGAAATAGGCATACCTAATCGGAACCAAAATCATCACCCTCAAGGGGTGGAGTGTCTGGAGGTGGATACACCGAATCCTTACCGAATACTGGCCACTGAATGTCAACTCCGGTGGCTCTGAAAGCAGTCCCCAAAGCCTGGGTGAGATCCTGTGCAAACCTACTATAGATGTCATGCATCGCATCCATCCTCCTAGCTAGACGCCTATACTGCGTCGTACTCAAACCAGCACCGCCCGGTGCTTCTTCCTCCTGCTGCTGCTGCTATCCTGAAGGACCAACCTTTTCTCCCAACTGAGCTCGCCAAGTTACTCTCCTTTCCTGCTGCGTCCCACCAGAATAAGTATGATCCGCTGGCCTTCCGTCTGGTAGGTGGTCTGGGCTCCCACCATACCACTCAGTCATGTTTAATAATATTGAACTGTTAATCAGAGCACTAGGGAGCTGCGGCTGCTCATGTGTGGGACAACAAACTCCAACTGCCACGCACAACTTTGTCACAATGGACGCATAAGGTATCAAACCCGTAGTACTCCCTCGCAAAAACATTAAAATACCCTGATGGATAACCATCCCAAGATCAACATAGTCCCCTTGTAAAATCCCCCACAGCAAACGAGCACACTCCACCGTAATCTCATGCACATGAGATGATGGCATGATGTTAGCACAAATAAAAGCATTCTATGCACGTGCAAACCTGTTCATGCACCATGCTGAAATGTGGTATACTCATCCGTGCCCTTCCTGAACTTCCAATGAGTTTCAGGCACACAAAGGGTACCAACAATCAGATACAAATTGAACTCCTCTAGAGTCTTCTCGTTCCAGTTCTCCTGTTCCTCCTTCCTCTCGGGCTGCTCAATCACCCTACGAATTTCCTTCATACTATAATCCACTATCATCCCCCTCACCGCCGTGAAACCATTCTTCTCCGCCTTAGCATTAGCATAAAACTCACGTACCACACTCATGGGCACATCAGCGGGTGTCTCGCAGAAAATAACACAGCCCATGTCTAAGATCATCTCCAACAGCTTACCATCTTTTCCCAATGGAAGAAAACCACGCTCCTTGGCTATTGGCTTTAAAAGCAGCCTCACATACTCCGCCTCCGCATTGGGAGTTGAAAACCTTGGTCTCAAACCACCCGTACTCGAAGAATCGGTGTTACTGTTGCTAACTTGAGTTCGCTATCTTTTTGGTGCCATTGATATTGAAAGAGTTTGAGAGAATAAGTGTTTGTAAGAGAGTTTGTGTGTTTGAGAGTTTTGAGAATTGATGGAGAAGTTTGTGTTTAAGTGTATGTATATATAGGAGATTGGGAGAGAATTAGTTATGGAAAAGGAGTGGGAATTGATTATGGGAATAATGGGGATAATGGGTTTGATTTAAAGAGGGAAATTTGGGATGTGGAAGAGTAAATATCGGGTGGGAATTGATTTTGTATTAAAAATCCCGATTTTCTCTTCAAAATCTGCTTTATTTTATTTCTGAATCCGGACCCCAGCGCGGTCGTGCACTGTCTTGGCATGCCCACACCCAGTTTCTGGAGTTTCAGCACGGCAGCGTCCTAGTACAGCGCGTGCCCGCCCAGTTACTAGAAAAACAGCGCAGCTACCCTACTTTTTAGCGCGGGCGCGCCGTGCTTCTGAAGTTGACCCTAATTTTTTTTCATTTTTATGATTTTTTTTTGTGTTTTTCTCTTTTCTTCCTGCTTCCTCTACCTACTAATGTACAACAAACTTGGGTTGCCTCCCAAGAAGTGCTTGTTTTACGTCATTAGCTTGATGTAGAAACTCGATATCAAGTAGACAATAAAATTACATTAACCATCTCACAGTTTGTCGTATCCCCATAGTAGTGCTTTAACCTCTGACCATTTACTTTAAATGCTTGGCCCAGATCATTCTCAAAAATCTCCACAGCTCTATACGGAAACACAGTTTTGATTATGAAAGGCCCTGACCATCTCGACTTCAATTTTCCAGGAAAAAGTCGGAGACGAGAGTTAAACAATAGAACTTGTTGTCTCGACACAATTGACTTAAGCACTAAACCTCTATCATGCCATCTCTTGACTTTTTCCTTGTACATTTTGTTATTTTCATACGCTTGAAGCCGAAATTCGTCGAGTTCATTCAATTGAAGCATTCTCTTTTTACCAGATGTATCCAAATCAAGGTTCAACTTCTTCAAAGCCCAATATGCTTTATGCTCGAGCTCCACAGGCAAATGACACCCCTTACAATAAACCAACTGAAATGGCGACATACCCAGTGGAGTCTTGTATACTTTTCTATATGCCCAAATAACCTCATTAAGCTTCAAAGACCAATCCTTGATGGACACATAACTTTCTCTAAGATACGCTTGATCTCTCTAATATACACCTCTGCTTGACCATTAGTCTGCGGATGGTAGGCTGTTGCAATGCGATATTCATATTATACCTTTGTATCATGGAAGTTAATTTGTGATTGCAAAAATGCGATCACTCATCACTGATTATGACTCTCGGAGTCCCAAATCTTGTGAAAAACTGCTTATATAGAAAATTAAGAACCACCTTCGCATCATTTATCGGCAGAGACTTGACTTCCACCCATTTCGACACATAATCGACTGCCAACAAGATATACTGATTATTGCAAGATGAGACAAATGACCCATGAAGTCTATTCCCCAAATATCGAAGACTTCAACCTCGAGAAGCACATTAAGAGGCATCTCATCCCTCTTAGACATATTACCCACTCGCTGGCATCGATCACACTTCAAAACAAATTAATGCGCATCTTTAAATAATGTAGGCCAGAAGAATCCCGCTTGAAGGACACGAGCTGCTGTCTTCTCTCCACCGTAGTGGCCTCTATAAACAGTTGAATGAAATTCTCATAAGATCCCCTCCGTTTCGCTGTACGGAATACATCTCCTGATGATTTGGTCAGCTCCTTGCCTAAAAAGATATGGTTCATCCCACATGTACCACTTCACCTCATAAAGAAACTTCTTCCTTTGAGCATACGACAAGTCGGGAGGCATGATATTACTCACAAGGTAGTTCACAATGTCTGCAAACCACAGTTCTTCCTCTTGCACTCCAAACAGTTGCTCATTGGGAAAAGACTCTTTTATCAACATCTTATCCGGTAAAGTTGCACTTGGATCTTCTAAACAAGAGAGATGATCAGTGACTTAATTCTCAATACCTTGTCCTTGATCTCCAATTCAAATTCCTGAAGCAAAAGAACCCATCTGATCAATCTAGGCTTCGAATCCTTCTTCAAGATGAGATATCGAATTGCCGCGTGATCAGTGAAAACTGCCACCTTCGTCCCACGTAAATAAGATCGAAACTTCTCAAAACCGTAGACAATAGCCATAAGTTCTTTCTCAGTAGTAGTATAATTTAGTTGAGCACCATTTAGGGTCTTACTAGTATAGTAGACCATATCAAATATGTTGTTCTTTCTCTGCCCAAGAACTGCTCCAACTGCGTAGTCACTTGCATCGCACATCATCTCAAAAGGTTCATTCCAGTCAGGTGCAGTTATGAAAAGTGCCATGATTAAACTGTTCTTTAAGAACTCAAAAGCAGCCCGACACTCGTCATCAAAATTAAAAGGAACATTCTTCTCTAGCAGATTACACAAAGGTTTAGAAATTTTTGAGAAGTCCTTGATGAACCGCCTATAAAAGCCCGCATGACCAAGAAAGTTGCGAACTCCTTTAACAAAAATCGGTGGAGGAAGATTTTTTATGACCCCCACCTTGGCTTTGTCCACCTCAAGACCCTTACTAGAGACCTTGTGACCAAGAATAATACCCGGTCGCACCATAAAGTGACATTTTTCCCAATTCAGAACCAGATTGGTCTCAACACACCTTTTGAGAATGTCACCAAGATTCTGCAAGAACTCATTAAATGAATCGCCAAACACAGAGAAATCATCCATGAACACCTCCACATTTGACCAATCACGTCAGAAAAGATAGCCATCATGCATCTATGAAATGTGGCAGGTGCACCACACAGACCAAAAGAAACTCGTCTGATGGCAAAGGTACCAAATTGACAAGTGAAGGTAGTCTTTTCCTGATCTTCTAGAGCAATGCAAATCTGATTATAGCCTGAATAACCATCCAGAAGATAGTAGTACTCATGCCCAGCCAATTTGTCAAGCATCTGATCAATAAACGGAAGAGGAAAGTGATCCTTTCTCGTGGCCTTGTTCAGCTTCCTATAGTCCATGCAAACTCTCTACCCCGTGACTGTTCGAGTAGGAATAAGCTCATTCTTCTCATTAGCAACAACGGTGATACCTCCTTTCTTTGGTATACACTGAACTGGACTCACCCAATAACTGTCAGAAATGGGATAGATGATCCTTGCATCCAGCCACTTAAGAATTTCCTTTTTCACCACTTCTTCCATGATAGGATTTAGCCTCCTTTGCTGCTCAATAGTAGGCTTACTACCTTCCTCTAGCAGAATTTTATACATACAATAGGAAGGGCTGATTCCCTTGATATCTGATATCATCCATCCAATTGCCGATTTGAACTCCCTCAGAATTCTTAAGAGTTTTTCCTCATCACTACTTGAAAGATCAGATGCAATAATAACAGGTAACGTAGATTCTTCACCCAAAAAACCATACCTTAAGTGTTCAGGAAATGGTTTAAGCTCAAGTGTAGGAGCTTCCTCAATAGATGGCTTGAGGCACTTGAGAGATTTTTTCAGCTCCTCCATTATAAGAGATTTAAAAGGCATATCCATCTTCCTTTTCCGGGGAGAAGCATTCAGATATTGTAACTGCTCTTCACCTTCATCATCTTCACTCTCAAAATTTCCTAACAAGGCCTTTTCTAATGCGTCAGACCTTAGCAATTGATCAAGTTCTGAAGTAACCACAGAATCGAACAACTCCACCTTTAAGAACTTCTCATTTTCCGTAGGGAATTTCATGGCATGGAACATATTAAAAGTTACATCCTGATCCAGCACTCTCATGGTAAGCTCACCCTTTTACACATCAATCAAGGTTCGGCCAGTTGCCAAGAAAGGTCTTCCCAAGATTATGGGAATTTTCTTATCCTTCTCGAAATCAAGAATTATAAAATCAGTAGGGAAGATGAGCTTTCCCACCTTGACCAAAACATCCTAAACAATGCCTCGTGAATATATAATAGAACGATCAGCCAGCTGGAAGGTTATATAAGTAGGCTTTGGATCAGGTAAGTCCAACTTCTTGAAGATTGACAAAGGCATCAGATTGATGCTAGCTCCCAAGTCACACAAGCATTATCGAATGACACCTTTCCAATGGTGCAAGGAATAATGAAGCTTCCAAGATCTTTAAGTTTCGGAGGCAACTTCTGTTGCAGCACAACACTGCATTTCTTCGTGAGAGCAACGGTCTCTAAGTCATCAAGCTTCACTTTTTGATAGAGAATACCTTTCATAAACTTCACATAACTAGGCATCTGTTCAAGAGCTTCAGCGAAAGGTATGTTGATATGAAGTTTCTTGAACACCTCCAAAAACTTCTCAAACTGCTTATCTAGCGTTTTCTTTTACAACCTCTTAGGAAAGGGAGGTGGAGGATAGATCTGTTTCTCCCCTATATTACCCTCAGGAGGAGTGTGTTCAACAATAGTCTTCCTTGGCTCCACTTCAGCTTCCTTCTGCACTTCTTCTTCAGCTACAACTTCTTCATTCGTCACTTGAGATTGTTCGGGATTTGCCACCTTCCCATTCCTTTATGTAATTGCCTTTACCTGCTCCTTAGCTTCCCTCTTTCCTGGTACTTTATTGTCACTTGGAAGTGTACCAGGATGACGATTTAACAAGGCATTGACAATTTGTCCAATTTGATTTTCCAAGGTTTTGATAGAAACTGCTTGGCTCTTGCACATGAGCCTCAACTACTCCAATTCAGATTTTTTATTAGATTGTTACAGCTGGATTTGTTGCCTTGGCGCATGTTGTGGATGTTGAAAACCAGGGGGGTTGTACTGGTTTGCTGGATACTGTTGATAAGGTTGCTAAACCGTATTTTGAGTGTTGCTCCAGCTAATGTTAGGATGATTGCGATTATTAGGATGATAGGTGGCTGGCACAGGTTGCTGTGACCTCTGAAAGTTGCTCACGAACTGAGTTGATTCACTAGAGATAACACACTAATCAGTATCATGGGCACCAACACAAAGCTCACAGATACTAGTGATTTGATTAACTCCATAATTAGTCAAAGAATCCACCTTCATCGTCAAAGCCTTAAGTTGAGCATCTATAACAGTAGTTGCATCTAACTCCAGAATTCCTGCTACATTGCCCTGAGGTAGTCGCTGAGAAGGGTTCTGGTATTCATTAGCAGCCATCAGTTTAATCAATTCATAAGCTTTATCATAACTTTTAGCCCACAAGGCTACTCCTGATGATGCATCAAACATGGGTCTAAAAGTAGCGCCCAATCCATTATAGAAGCAGTTAATGATCATCCAGTCGGGCATCCCATGGTGAGGACACTTCCTAAGCATCTCCTTGTATCACTCCTAAGCCTCACACAAAGACTCTCCAGAATGCTGCGCAAATTGAGTAAGAGCGTTCCTGATTGCGGCAGCCTTTGCCATAGGAAAGAATTTAGTAAGAATCTTCTAAGCCAAATCTTCCCATTTAGTGATAGAGCCTGGTGGAAAAGAATGTAACCAGCTCTTAGCTTTATCCCTCAGAGAGAATGGGAAGAGCCTTAGTTTTATAGCATCTTCAGATACTACATTGAACTTGAAGGTGTCACACATCTCGATGAAATCTCTGATGTGCATGTTGGGATCTTCTATAGGAGAACCCCCAAACTGAACTGAATTCTGTATCATTTGAATCGTACTAGCCTTGATTTCAAAAGTGTTAGCCGCGATGGCTGGTCTGATAATGCTAGACTGAATATCATCAATCTTTGGTTGAGAATAGTCCATCAAAGCCTTTGAATGTGCTTCTAGTTCACCCATTGCAACAAGAACTTTATCTTCTTTCTCAAATAAGATTTCTCCTTCAACTTTCTCCTCTATAAGAACTTCTTCGAAAACTTCCTTAGCCACTACTACTTCTTCCTCAACTTTATCCAGTGTTCTCTTAAGAGACCGAGAATGCATATGCATACACGCTCGCTAGAGTACCTGAAACAAATCAAGGAATAAATAAATAACAATATCCGAGTCACTGAACTTTAACGACTAATGATGACAAACACATAAACTAAAAATTAACACCCATGTTCCCCGGCAGCGGTGCCAAAAACTTGTTAGTCGCTAAACACGCGCTAAAATTTATGCAAGTATACGCGATCACAAGTAATATAGAATAAATTCTAGTTCGTTCCCATAGGGATCATCTTAGGTTAATTTTATTCAATGTATCTATTCAACACTAGTATGGTTATTATCCGATACTAAGACGAATAACAATTTGAGGTGATTTATACTAAATTAACTAAGAGATTATACTAAAGAACATAAACGAAGAGATTAAAAAGGTTGAATAATACGTGACACCAACTTGGGATTCTAACTTCATTAAATACTTTATTCAGTAGCCTTTTTGTTCTTAACCTTAACATGCAATGGTGATGACACTAATCAGATACCACGAAACTGATAAATGCCAGCTTTCGTTGTACGCATACCATACTACTAGACATCCACAAAAGTGATAGAAGCTGAATAGACACCAATTATATTGAGACCCTATATGTCTATAGAATTTGACAACATAATGGTTTAATGCACAAGTTATCTTTTGCAATTACATAGGGCAAGTAAGATGGTTAAAATTACCTACGAGTCATGCATATCACATACATGAACCTATGCTAGCATGGCAAGTTCTAAATCCTTAAATTCACTTTCGCTTCATTAAAGATTAACACACTATCTTATACGTTCACGACGCTCATAAGACGATTAAGCATGACCAATACTAGGTTATCATACAATCATCACACACTAAGGTATCAAAATGAATTAACTAAAGAAATCCATAAATAAATCCGTTAGAACCCCACGATAACGATTAACCCATAATCGGACTCATCATCAATATGGGTTCCAATGAAAGCATGGTATAATAAATGTAGTCTTTATAAAACAAATAATAAATAAAGTACGTAATCCAGAGTATTAGGTTCAGCAAAACCAGAAACGAGCATCCAAGATTACAATTTAGAACAAAGATTCACAAGAATAAACTAGATCGTCTTCGCCATTGTTGAATTATGCTATAGGTCTTCTTGTTGTCTTCTCCTTAAGCTCTGTTTTGAAAAAACGTCTTTTTGTTGTCTTTAAATAGCAACCTAATTAATCCAAAAGCCCAGAAAATCAGTATTCTAATTGAAACAGCAATCTGGAATTCTGACCTGGCGCGGCCGCGCGCTTCACCAACGCGGGCGCGCTAACATTCTGCTTCTCTAGCGCGGCCGCACGCTAGCACAGTGCAGGCGCTCTGTTCTTCTGGAAAAACTGAAATTGCCTTCTTTTCTTTTTGCAATGAGTTGGTCTTCACGAGCCTTTATTTACGGGCCACCATACTAACACCACATTAGCATCAAATCAATGCTAATTCACCCAGAATTCCGGATTAATGTCTGAAATGCAAAAATACTAGAAAACACATTAAAAAACCAACAACTTGAGTACATATACACCAATTCAGAGCTTTATGGAGCGTTATAAAGAGTCATAAATGCCACTCTATAACGCTCTATAAAGATTCATGGAGCGTTATAAAGTGTCATAAATGCCACTCAAATATCATAAATATCTTTATGGAGCGTTATAGAGTGGAATTTATGACACTTTATAACGCTCCATAAAGCTCTGAATTGGTGTATTTGTACTCAAATTGTTGGTGTTTTAATGTGTTAGTGTTTTTGCATTTCAGGCATTAATCCGAAATTCAGGTGAATTAGCATTGATTTGATGCTAATGTGGTGTTAGGATGGTGTCCAGTGAATAAAGGATCACGAAGACCAACTCATTGCAGCAAGAAAAGAAGGCAATTTCAGTTTTTCCAGAAGACCGGCGCGCCCGCGCTGTGCTAGCGCGCGGCAGCGCCAGAGAAGTAGAATGTCAGCGCGGCCGCGCCAGAGAAGTAGAATGTCACCGCGGTCGCGCCCGGTCGGAATTCCAGATTCCTGTTCAATTAGAAGACTAATTTTCTAGGCTTTTAGATTAATTGTGTTGTTATTTAAAGACAACAAAAAGACTTTTTTCATAACGGAGCTTAAGGAGAAGACAACAAGAAGACCTATAACACAATTCAACGAAGGCAAAGACGATCTAGTTTATTCTTGTGAATATTTGTTCTAAGTGGTAATCTCGGATGCTCGTTTCTTGTTTTGCTGAACTTAATACTCTGGATTACGTACTTTGTTTATTATTTGTTTTATAAAGACTACGTTTATTTTATCATGCTTTCATCGAAACCCACGTTGATGATGAGTCCGATTATGGGCTAATCATTATCATAGGGTTCTAACGGATTTATTTATGGATTTCTTTAGTTAATTCATTTTGATACCTTAGTGTGGTGTTTGTATGATAACCTAGTATTGGTCGTGCTTAATTGTCTTATGAGTGTCGCGAACTTATAAGATAATGTGTTAGTCTTTAATGAAGCAAAATTGAATTTAAGGATTTAGAACTTGCCATGCTAGCATAGGTTCATGTATGTGATATGCATGATTCGTAGGTAATTTTAACCATCTCACTTGCCCTATGTAATTGCAAAAGATAACTTGTGCATTAAACCGCTATGTTGTCAAATTCTATAGACATATAGGGACTCAATATAATTAGTGTCTACTCAGCTTCTATCTCTTTAGTGGATGTCTTCTAGTATGGTATGCGTACAACAAAAGTTGGTGTTTATCAGTTTCGTGTTATCTGATTAGTGCCATCACCATTGCATGCTAAGGTTAAGAACGAAAAGGCTACTGAATGAAGTATTTAATGAAGTTAGAATCCCATGTTGGTGTCATATATTATTCCACCTTTTTAATCTCTTCGTTTATGTTCTTTAGTATAATCTCTTAGTTAATTTAGTATAAATCACCTCGATTTATTATTCATCTTAGCATTGGATAATAACCATACTAGTGTTGCATAGTTACATTGATTAAACTTAACCTAAAATGATCCCTATGGGAACGAACAAGAATTTTTTCTATATTACTTGTGATCACGTATACTTGCATGAATTTTAGCGCATGCTTAGTGACTAATAAGTTTTTGGCACCGCAGCCGGGGAACATCGGTGTTAATTTTTAGTTTATATGTTTGTCATCATTAGTCGTTAAAGTTCAGTGACTCGGATATTGTTATTTATTTATTCCTTGATTTATTTCAGGTACTCTAGCGAGCGTGTATGCATATGCATTCTCAGTCTCGTAAGAGAACACTGGATAAAGCTGAGGAAGAAGTAGTAGTGGCTAAGGAAGTTTTCGAAGAAGTTCTTATAGAGGAGAAAGTTGAAGGAGAAACCTTAGTTGAGAAAGAAGATAAAGTTCTTGCTGCAATGGGTGAACCAGAAGCGAATCCAAAGCCTTTGATGGACTATTCTCAACCAAAGATTGATGATATTCAGTCTAGCATTGTCAGACTAGCCATCGCGGCTAACACTTTTGAAATAAAGGCTAGTAAGATTCAGATGATACAGAATTCAGTTCAGTTTGGGGTTCTCCTATAGAAGATCCCAACATGCACATCAAAGATTTCATCGAGATCTGCGACACCTTCAAAATCAATGGAGTTTCTGAAGATGCTATAAAACTAAGGCTCTTCCCATTCTCTCTGAGGGATAAATCTAAGAGCTGGTTACATTTTTTCCACCAGGCTCTATCACAAAATGGTAAGATTTGGCTCAGAAGTCCTTACTAAATTCTTTCCTATGGCAAAGACTGCTGCAATCAGGAATGCTCTTACTCAATTTGTGCAGCAGTCTGGAGAGTCTTTGTGTGAGGCTTGGGAGCGATACAAGGAGATGCTTAGGAAGTATCCTCACCATGGGATGCCCGACTGGATGATCATTATCTGCTTCTATAATGGATTGGGTGCTACTTCTAGACCCGTGCTTGATGCAGCATCAGGATGAGTCTTGTGGGCTAAAAGCTAAGATGAAGCTTATGAATTGATTGAACCGATGGTTGCTAATGAATACCAGAAGCCTGCTCAGAGACTACCTCAGGGCAAGGTAGCAGGAATTCTGGAGTTAGTTCCAGCTACTGTTATAGCTGCTCAACTTAAGGCGTTGACGATGAAGGTGGATTCTTTGGCTAATTATGGAGTTAATAAAATCACTAGTGTCTGTGAGCTTTGTGCTGGTGCCCATGAAAGTGTTTAGTGTGCTATCTCTAGTGAATCAGCTTAGTTCGTGAGCAACTTTCAGAGGTCGCAGTAACCTGTGCCAGCCACCTATTATCCTAATAACCGCAATCATCCCAACTTTAGCTGGAGCAACAATCAGAATGTGGTTCAACAGCCTTATCAATAGTATCCAGCAAACCAGTACAACCCCCTGGTTTTCAACAACCATAATATGCGCCAAGGAAATAACTCCAGCTGCAACAGTCTAATGAAAAATCTGAATTGAGGGAGTTGAGGCTCATGTGCAAGAGCCAAGCGGTTTCTATCAAAACCTTAGAAAATCAAATTTGACAAATTACCAATGCCTTGTTAAATTGTCAGCTTGGTACACTTCCTAGTGACACTGAAGTACCAGGAAAGAGGGAAGCTAATGAGCAGGTAAAGGCAATTACATTAAGGTCTGGGAAGGTTGCAAATCTCGAACACTCTCAAGTGACGGATGAAGAAGTTGTAGCTGAAAAAGAAGTACAGAAGGAAGTTGAAGTGGAGCCAAGGATGACTACTGTTGAACATACTCCTCTTGAGGGTAATACAGGGGAGAAACAGATCTATCCTCCACCTCCCTGTCCTAAGAGGCTGCAAAAGAAAAAGCTGGATAAGCAGTTTGAGAAGTTTCTTGAGGTGTTCAAGAAACTTCACATCAACATACTTTTCGCTAAAGCTTTTGAACAGATGCCTAGTTATACGAAGATTATGAAAGGTATTCTCTCTCAGAAAGTGAAGCTTGATGACTTAGAGATTGTTGCTCTCATAGAGGAATGCAGTGATGTGTTGCAATAGAAGCTACCTTCGAATCTTAAAGATCCTGGAAGCTTCACTATTCCTGGCACCATTGGAAAGGTGTCGTTCAACACATGCTTGTGTGATTTGGGAGATAGCATCAATCTGATTCTTTTGTCAATCTTCAAGAAGTTGGACTTACCTGATCCAAACCCTACTTATATGACCTTACAACTGGTTGATCGTTCTATTACATATCCGCGAGGTATTGTTGAGGATGTTTTGGTCAAGGTGGATAAGCTCATCTTCCCTGCTAATTTTGTAATTTTGATTTCGAGGAGGATAAGAAGATTCCCATAATCTTGGGAAAACCTTTCTTGGCGACTGACCGAACCTTGATTGATGTGCAGAAGGGTGAGCTTACAATGAGAGTGCTGGATCAGGATGTAACTTTTAATGTGTTCAATGCCATGAAATTCCATACAGAAAATAAGGAGTGCTTAAAGGTGGAGTTGGTCGATTCTATGGTTACTTCAGAACTTGATCAATTGCTAAGGTCTGACGTATTAGAAAAGGCTTTGTTAGGGAATTCTGAGAGGGAAGATAATGAAAGTGAAGAGAAGTTACAATACATGAATGCTTCTCCCTGGAAAAGGAAGATGGATATGCCTTTTGAATCTCTTGGAATGGAGGAGCTAAACAAATCTCCCAAGCGCCTCAAGCCATCTATTGAGGAAGCTCCTACACTTGAGCTTAAACCATTACCTGAACACTTAAGGTATGCTTTTTTGGGTGAAGAATCTATGTTACCTGTTATTATTGCATCTGACCTTTCAAGTAGTGTTGATGAAAAACTCTTAAGAATTCTGAGGGAGTTCAAATCGACAATTGGATGGATGATAGCAGATATCAACGGAATCAACCCTTCCTATTATATGCATAAAATTCTTCTAGAGGAAGGTAGCAAGCCTACTATTGAGCAGTAAAGAAGGCTAAATCCTATCATGAAAAAAGTGGTGAAGAAGGGAATTCTTAAGTGGCTGGATGCAGGGATCATTTATCCCATTTTTGACAGTTCTTGGGTGAGTCCAGTTCAGTGTGTACCAAAGAAAGGAGGTATCACCGTTGTTACTAATGAGATGAATGAGCTTATTCCTACTTGAATAGTCAAGGGGTGGAGAGTTTGCATGGACTACATGAAGCTGAACAAGGCCATGAGAAAGGATCACTTTCCTCTTCCGTTTATTGATCAGATGCTTGGATTGGCTGAGCATGAGTACTATTGTCTTCCGGATGGCTATTCGGGCTATAATCAGATTTTCATTGCTTCGGAAGATCAGGAAAATACTACCTTCACTTGTCCATTTGATACTTTTGCCTTCAAACGAGTTTCTTTTGGTCTGTCTGGTGCATCTGCCACATTTCAGAGATGTATGATGGCTATCTTTTCTAACATGATTGGTCAAAATATAGAGGTGTTCATGGATGATTTCTCTGTGTTTGGCGATTTATTTGATGAGTGCTTACAGAATCTTGGCAACGTTCTCAAAAGGTGTATTGAGACCAATCTGGTTCTGAATTGGGAAAAATGTCACTTTATGGTGCGACAAGGCATTGCTCTTGGGCACAAGGTCTCTAGTAAGGGTCTTGAGGTGGACAAAGCCAATGTGAGGGTCATCGAAAATCTTCCTCCACCGATTTCTGTTAAAGGAGTTCGCAGCTTTCTTGGTCATGCGGGCTTTTATAGGCGGTTCATCAAGGACTTCTAAAATTTTTTTAAACCTTTGTGCAATATTCTAACGAAGGATGTTTCGTTCAAGTTTGATGACGAGTGTCGGGCTGCTTTTGAGTTCTTAAATAAGAGTTTAATCACGACACCTGTCATAACTGCACCTGACTGGATTGAACCTTTTGAGATGATGTGCGATGCAAGTGACTACGCTGTTGGAGCAGTTCTTGGGCAGAGAAAGAACAACATATTTCATGTGGTCTACTATGCTAGTAAGACCCCAAATGGTGCTCAACTGAATTATACTACTACTGAGAAAGAACTTCTGGCTATTATCTACTGTTTTGAGAAGTTTAGACCTTATTTACTTGGGACGAAGGTGACAGTTTTCACTGATCACGCTGTAATTTGATATCTCGTCTCGAAGAAGGACTCGAAGCCTAGATTGATCAGATGGGTTCTTTTGCTTCAGAAAATTGAATTGGAGATCAAGGATAGAAGATGTACTGAGAATCAAGTCACTGATCATCTCTCTCGTTTAGAAGATCCAAGTGCAACTTCATTAGATAAGACGTTGATAAATGAGTCTTTTCCCGATGAGCAACTGTTTGGAGTGCAAGAGGAAGAACCATGATTTACAGATATTATGAACTATCTTGTGAGTAATATCATGCCTCCCGACTTGTCGTATGCTCAAAGGAAGAAGTTTCTTCATGAGATGAAATGGTAAATGTGGGATGAACCATATCTGTTTAGGCAAAGAGCTGACCAAATCATCAGGAGATGTATCCCGTACCGCAAAACGGGGGGAATCTTGCGAGACTGTCATTTAACTATTTATAGAGGCCACTACGGTGGAGAGAAGACAACAACTCGTATCCTTCAAGCGGGATTCTTCTGGCCCACATTATTTAAGGATGCACATCAATTTGTTTTGAAGTGTAATCGATGCCAGCGAGTGGGTAATATGTCTAAGAGGGTGATATGCCTCTTAATGTGCTTCTCGAGGTTGAAGTCTTCGATGTTTGGGGAATAGACTTCACAGGGCCATTTGTCTCGTATTACAATAATCAGTATATCTTGTTGGCAGTCGATTATGTGTCAAAATGGGTGGAAGTCAAGGCTCTGCCGCCAAATGATACAAAGTTAGTGCTTAGTTTTTTGCATAAGCAGATATTCACAAGATTTGGGACTCTGAGAGTCATAATCAGTGATGAGGGATCGCATTTTTGCAATCGCAAATTCACTGCCATGATTCAAAGGTATAATATGAATCATCGCATTGTAACAGCCTACCATCCGTAGACTAATGGTCAAACAGAGGTTTCTAACAGAGAGATCAAGCGCATCTTAAAGAAAGTTGTGTGTCCATCAAGGAAGGATTGGTATTTGAAGCTTGCTGAGGCTGTTTGGGCGTATAGAACAGCATACAAGATTCCACTTGGTATGTCGCTGTTTCAGTTGGTTTATGGTAAGGGATGTCATTTGCCTGTGGAGCTTGAGCATAAAGCATATTGGGCTTTAAGGAAGTTGAACCTTGATTTGGATGCAGCTGGTAAAAAAAGAATGCTTCATTTGAATGAACTCGGCAAATTTCAGCTTCAAGCGTATGAAAACAACAAAATGTACAAGGAAAAAGTCAAGAGATGGCACGATAGAGGTTTAGTGCTTAAGTCATTCATGTTGGGACAACAAGTTCTATTGTTTAACTCTCGTCTCCGACTTTTTCCTGGAAAATTGAAGTCGAGATGGTCAGGGCCTTTCATAATCAAAACTGTGTTTCCGCATTGAGCTTTGGAGATTTTTGAGAATGATCCAGGCCAAGCATTTAAAGTAAATGGTCAGAGGTTGAATCACTACTATGGGGATACAGCCAACCGTGAGGTGGTTAGTGTCATTTAATTGTCTACTTGATATCGAGTTTCTACGTCAAGCTAACGACGTAAAACAAACACTTCTTGGGAGGCAACCCAAGTTTGTTGTACATTAGTAGGTAGAGGAAGCCGGAAGAAAAGAGAAAAACTCAAAAAAATCAGAAAAACAAAAAAATTCAGGGTCAACTTCAGAAGCACGGCGCGCCCGCGCTGAAAAGCGGGGCGGCCGCGCTGTTTTTCCAGTAACTGGGCGCGCCCGCGCTATCCTAGTGTGTGCCCGCACTGAAACTCCAGAAACTGGGCGCGCCCACGCCAAGACAACGGTGGCCGCGCTGGGGTCCGGATTCAGAAAAAAATAAAGCAGATTTTGAAGAGAAAATCGGGGTTTTTAATACAAAATCAATTCCCACCCAATTTTTACTCTTCCACATCCCAAATTTCCCTCTCCAAAGCAAACCCATTATCCCCATTATTACCATAATCAATTCCCACTCCTTTTCCATAACTAATTCTCTCTCAATCTCTTATATATACATACACTTAAACACAAACTTCTCCATCAATTCTCAAAACTCTCAAACACACAAACTCTCTTACAAACACTTATTCTCTCAATCTCTTCCAATATCAATGGCACCAAAAAGACAGCGAACTCAAGTTAGCAGCAGTACCACCTATTCTTCGAGTACGGGTGGTTTGAGGACAAGGTTTTCAACTCCCGATGCGGAGGCGGAGTATGTGAGGCTGCTCTCGAAGCTAATAGCCAAGGAGCGTGGTTTTCTGCCATCGGGGAAAGATGATAAGCTGTTGGAGATGATCTTGGAGATGGGCTGGGTGGTTTTCTGCGAGACACCCACTGTTGTGCCCATTAGTGTGGTGCGTGAGTTTTATGATAATGCTAAGGCGGAGAAGAATGGTTTCACGGTGGTGAGGGGGATGATAGTGGATTACAATGCGGAGGCAATTCATAGGGTGATTGAGCAGCCCGAGAGGAAGGAGGAGCAGGAGAACTGGAACGAGAAGACTCCGAAAGAGTTTAATTTCGATCTGATTGTTGCTACCATTTGTGTGCCTGAAACTCATTGGAAGTTCAAGAAAGGTACGGACGAGTATACCACATTTCCAGCATCGTGCATGAACAGGTTTGCACATGCATGGAATGATTTTATTTGTGCTAACATCATGCCATCATCTCATGTGCATGAGATTACTGTGGAGCGTGCTCATTTGCTGTGGGGTATTTTACTAGGGGACTATTTTGATCTTTGGATGGTTATCCATCAGGGTATTTTGAGGTTTTTGCGAGGGAGTACTACGGGTTTGATAACCTATGCATCCATTGTGACGAAGTTGTGCGTGGAGGTTGAAGTTCTTGGCCCGCACATGAGCTGCTGCAGCTCTCTAGTGCTCTGATTGACAGTTCAATGTTGTTGAACATGACTGTGGTATGGTGGGAAGCCCAATCCTAAGGGCTTGGTTATTCTTATGACCATCTTCCAGGTGGAAAGCCAGCAGATCAGACTTATGCTGGTAAGATGCAGCAGGCAAGAAGAGCAGCTTGGAGAGCTCAGTAGGGAGAAGAGGCTGGTCCTTCAGGATCGCAGCAGCAGCAGCAGCAAGAGGAAGCACCGGGCGGTGCTGGTTTGAGTACGACGCAGTATAGGCGTCTAGCTAGTAGGATGGATGCGATGCACGAAATCCATAGCAGGTTTGCACAGGATCTCACCCAGGCATTGTTGACTGCTTTCAGAGCCACCGGAGTTGACATTCAGTGGCTAGTATTCGGTGAGGATTGAGTGTATCCACCTCCGAACACTCCTGACACTCCACCCCTTGAGGATGATGATTCTGGTTTTGATTATGTATGCCTGTTTCCTTGCTATTACCTTCACTGAGGATAGTGAATATTTTAAGTTTGGGGGTAGTAGTTAAGGAGTATGTGTTTTGTGTGAGTCGCATGTAGTTTGCATATTCATGCTAGTTTAGTTCATATAGTTGCATCTTTGCCATGTAGTTTGCATATTCATGCTAGTTTAGTTCATATAGTTGCATATTAGGTGTACTTAAGACTAACAAGAAGGGGTGACCTTATATACAGACAGAATGTGTAATAACCCCAATTTTTGGAATTTTTTTTTTGAACACGGATGAATAGTAACTTTTGCTGATGATGCTGATTAAGGAAAATTATCAGAACACGCTATATAGGAGTACTATTAGGAAATTCTAAGATCGTATTAGTACTCCATAAAGTAAATAAGTTTATGTAAAGATCGTCGGAATCCAAATTCGAACACTTTGATTTTTCCCAAAAATCCACCAGATACCGAAAGAATTGGGTATAAGGTAACATGATTAAAAGGATTTCAATTCAAGGATTATAAGAGAGGATCATAAAAGGAATATAAATTATTAAGAAGGGTTTAGGGGAACCCAAGTAATAAGATCCCGGGTATGATCTCTTAAACCATAAACGAGAACGAAAGTTAAGAGAACCGTAAAACAAATAAGCGACCAAGAGACAAGCTTGTACAAGAAGCCAAGGATTGTGACATCATCAAACCACAAGGAAGAGACATGTGGCAAATGGATGACATAGACATGGTGACATAAGCATGACAAATGGAGGGATTGTTGGTTGATTACAAGCCACACAAATTTTACCATGGTTAAAAGGTAATTAAGCAAAACAGAAGGAAACAACCAAGCAAAACAAATCAAAAACATAAAACACAAATTAGAAGTTGACTTTTGCTTTCCAAGAACAAAAGCTCTCGGCCAAAACCAGAGCAGTAACTTAAAACTACCATATCTCCTTCAATACTCACTCAAATAGTATGTTCTATAGCTCTTTCGAAAGGTATTGAGATGGCCTACAACTATTGTTCACAAGTCTCGTCCAAATAAGCATGGTAATACCCTCGTTTTGACAGTTCTTTCAATCTGACTTTTAGAAACTTCAAAACCTAACTTTGTGTTCTTGATTTCTTTGGAAAGATCAAGCTTGTAGGAGGCTCCCTAAGACTTCCTAGCTAATCTAATCACCTCCAAACCCTAACTTTACTTTGAGTATTATGATGGTTTTGATGGTTATAATAAATGAGAAGCATGATGCTTGTGTGTTTAGAGTTTGGATTGGATTTGTAGTGATTTGAATGTTGAAATCTTGTTTATAGTTAATGAAACTTAAGTATAGCTAGTAGTTCATGTGTGGGGTTGTATAAATTGGAAAATCTTGAGGTTTGGGGACTGATGTAGTAAGGTTTGGATGAGGGTTGGTTGTATTGTTGGTTGTGAGTTGAATGGTGGTTGTTTGGAGTGGTTTAAAACTTGGTAATCGCGTAAACATAGTCGTCATAATGCCCGATTTTCCTTAACTGTTATGTTCTTAACTTTAGGACCCGTGAACTCATTAAAAGATTCTAACCTTTGCCATGTTTAGATAGTTCATGTTACGAGCTTCGTTATGATGTGTGGTTCGCTTGAATCCGATGTACGGTTTAGGAGAAACGACTGTTTTAAGTAATGGCGTTTCGCGAATGAACCATTACCTCTCGCCTTACTTTCAAACCTTGGTTAAGGCCCTTAAATGACTAATTGGAGTATGAAAACAATTATTTAAAGTGGATTAGGCAGTTGGTAGAGTACTCGCGAAAGAATCGCCTTAAAATTCTTAATGGTTAATTTATTAAAAAATGGTGGTGCCGAGGGTACTCGAACGACTTATGTGATTCGTTAAGCGTAGAAGTGATCATAAGCGAACGTTAGGGTTCAATTGGTTAAAGTCTAGTTTCTTAAGCGACCGGGGTTTAATTCCGGCTTATGTTGTTGTTCATAGGTTACCGGACCCACTCTAAGCTTAAGTCTACCCCGGAGCACTCAGGCAAGTTTTCTACCCGTTATACTGTTGTTGTGATGTATATATGTATATGCATTATCTTGTGATAAGTGCATGATTGTTATTAGCAAATCTTGCGATATATTGGAGCATGCTGATATGGTATATATGCATGTCTGTTTCATAATCTTGATATCTAATTGTTGATTCAATTGCTTATAAGTTGCATAATACCTATGCTAGAGATAAGCAGTAGTTGCGTATACCCTTAGTATAGGGGACCCAAAGGTGAACATATTTTCTAAACCGGGAGACGATGTTCCCGAGTATATTATATATATATATATTTATATAAACATAAATAGTTTTCAAAACTATTATTCGAATAAGGTTTATTTGATAACTTTATTTCACTTAATGAATATTATTTTAAATATTCATTCGAGGACTTATGACTCCGCTTATTTTACTTAATGAATATTATTTTGAATATTTATTCGAGGACTTATGACTCCGCTTATTTTATTTAATGAATATTGTTTTAAATATTCATTCGAGGACTTATGACTCCGCGTATTTTATTAAATAATATTCTTTATTTTATTAAAGAATAATGTTTCGATAATCAGACTTATTTTCGATTATTCAAATAAAGATCGTACTTTCGTATAAGTATATCTTTGGTTATTTATTATTCATTTCAAGTATGAGTTTTAAAACTTCTACTTCAATTATTTTTATAAAGATTATTCTTTATGGGAATATTATTTAAATAATAATATTCAGATATTTTCTAATATACTGGGACTGATTTATTTTATTAAATCAGCATTACTCCAAACATTCTTAAAAATATTTTCGAGTCTTCAAAATGATTTTTAAAGGTTAGGGCGGATCCCAAAACTCATTTTTTTTTATATTTAAGATCTTCCTTTCAAAGGGGATTTAAATACTCGCTCAAAACCTGAGGGATCCGGCTCTGTGGTGTATCGTAATTCGCAACAAGGTTGCTGTTTTGATAAAAGAGTTTTTGATTACTTACCCAACACTGGGGAAGTAAATTTCTTGGAACAAGTTAATCCATTAACAGGCACCGCCTGGGAAATATCGCTGAGTTTTCCTTTCCAACTAGATACGACTTCTTAGTGGAGCCGTATCAACAAGTTTCTACTTGGGGAAAGGGGGGACGAGCTTTACGTTTCAGAGTCATGAATTTCATCTGAACTAGGAGTGGCGTAAGTGGTCGAGTGGCGCCGGCCCAGCCTTATTATATTGGCCCAAATGGCCTTGAAGTTCCGCTAAGACGGTCCATTCCTTAGGAGTCCAGGGTTCGGTTGACAAGTAAATCCGACTGTTCTCCTCTACATGTAGAAAATGGTGGGGTTGCACTATTGCGACTGATCATCGTGAGTGGTCTTCCTGGCGCGTCTAACTCCCGTAATGAGTTCATCATCCAATTGGATATTTCTGCAACACTACCCAGAGCACTTTGATAGAAAGACTACGGTTGAGCGATTGTTGAGTGTTGGCAGGGTCGAGTTTTCAAAATGATGTTTTCATCAAATGAAGTATCTCGTAACTTTATTTCATTTTGAGGATATTTCAAAGATTGAATCTATTCAAGTCTTTTCTTGTAGTCTCATCTATGTGATGAACTTTTGAAACTGATGATACCTTGAACGGTGGTAGTTCAAGTAGTATCCGGAAAAGATATAAGTATATTGGAGTATCTTGTAACTTCATTTTTTCAACTTATATCTGGTTAATGATTATCATATGCATGACAAAGATTTTCACAAAAACGTTGAGACAAGGTTAGATATATGAGATTACCTTGCAACGATATTTTTATACAGTTATCAACTGGAACTCTGTGTATATTATACATGGAAGAGGACTTCCAAGATTTTGAAAAGTATATATATATATATATACTGAATATTTTGCGACTTGGTCGCGATGAGATATCAAACTTGGTTCATTTTTTTACTTGACCAAGACTTTCGTGAGTACTATGAGAATGCTCATATATTGTTAATCATTATACATATTATTTCGGTGAGCTTGTTGCTCACCCTTGCTTTCTTCTTTCATCACATAACATCAGATAGACAAGATGAACAGGACCAAGCTCCCAATTCGTGAGCGGATAGGAAACGTTCCGCAGTTTCCTATAGGCGTTGATGTCGATGTAGCTGAGGTAGGAACTACCAATAGGCTAGGCTTTCAACTTTTGATGTACCAGACTTATGTATCTTTATCAATTGTAATAATGGCAAAGAAATGTAAATTTATTCAGAAACCCTTTTAAGGTGTAATGGCATATAATTGTGGAATAAAATGACTCGTGTTATTTTTGGATATTCATCTCTGAGACTATAACTTGTGGTGTGTGTGTTTATTGTGGGGTCACAGTACAGAGTAGTTGTCACACCCCCAACTTAAATAGCAAAATAAATATAGCTATTACATCATTTTAATGAAGAATTCACAACTGAAATCCAAGATCTTGCAGTTTAGGGTTTGGAACAGCCCAACACTACCAACTATTACATCTGATTACAAATACCGAGTCCTCACACAACTATTATTACTTATTCTACCTGAGCTCGAACATAAGCATCAGCATCACAGGTCTTACGGGCAATCTGCTTGAATCTAACCATAGCTGCTAGCTCTAATATAAGGGTAAACCAAGAAGTGAGCCAAAAGCTCAACAAGTGCTAATAGTACAACGCAAAACATAAATCGAGATATACCTTTAGGAATGACAATGGAAAGACATAATCAATGATAACGAGAGATAAAACTTATGTGAGTTGGCATCATTTTGCTTGCATCAAAACAAATTTTAAAAAAATCATTCTTAATCAAAATCATTTTATGACGCTACGGATTACAGCCGGTGATCAGCCGCGAAGTAATCCCGAACCTCGCTGGGTTCTAAAACATTATTGGGAATCCCTAGGCAACTTTTAAGCCTAATATAAGTATGGAAAGGACTCGCGTCTCAGTCCAGATCCACCATTCAAAGAAAACATTTATCCCCCTTTGGGACTGAAAAATCCACATTTTAATCATTTTAAAAACTGATGCCGATTTATGACAAAATCTCTTTCGACTGTAATCATTTTTTATCAAGGGATTATAGATCAACTTGAAACACTGGAAATATGACACTAAATCTCAGGGCCATGATCCACTAGACTTTACTATATTAGGGTAATTGAGAGGTTTCCATAAACAAGAACTTTGACAAGGAAATTGAGCAAGGCTATTGGATAATATGAAAGAGTAATGCCAAACTAGGCTTAAAGCAATGGTTGTAGACAAGGTATAGGTATTAGAACATCAAGAAGATAAGCATCACTGGTTCCAATAGGATAGAGGTGTTAAAATATAAAGAAAGTGATCATCAACTCAAGATATAACAGGGTATCAAGCTTTAGGGTAAGGATAGGGTTATCAAACAATCATGAATGAATTTAAGAAATGATTGGCTTTTAGGTATCAAGATAAAGTTTCTATCGAGGTTATTTCAAGAGTTGAATCAAAGCATCAGGGTGCAATATCAAGATTTCTCAGGGATCAATAGCATGATAATCAAAAGGATCAATAAAGTATTATAACAAATCTCTATTTTATCATGGCATTAAACTATCATGAAAGACTTTTGAACTACTTGCAATACGTACTCGAGGGTTCATGGCATCTCTATGTAACTCAAAGATAAACAAAAGATACGCTTGATTTAAATATATCAAAATGACTCAGGATAATTGCATCGATATATATATATATGAACTGTTTACAGTAAATACGAAGGTCAAGTTGAATCACTTGCCTTGAGATAGACTGGTCTGGTCTGACTGCTAGGAGCAACAACTGGAGCTTCACTCGACTTTTATGGCAAGTTTTCCCTCGTCTCGAGATCCTACATAAATAATAATAATCCTCATTATAATATATTCTCACCAACCTAACCTATTTACAACTCGAAATTAAACACGGATGGCACTTAGGCCTATATGCACTTAATTTATATTCACTTTTAAATTATAATTGCACACACATAGCCACATATTCACATATCATATATTAACACCAAATAACACCATATATATCATAATGCAACACTAGGCTTGGATGATCTCGACTCGCGACTTAAGTCACTTGGTCGCTAAACTAGACAAGGTCTTCTAATTTCGGCTTTCTAACTCGATGTGCCTTTCCTAAATTATCCAAAACCTATTGACCCTCACTTGTGCCTTTTTCTCTACTGACCTTATACTATCTTACAACTATGGTGGTTGACCTAATACTCACTTCTAAGTGTTCTAAAACTATGTGGTAAGTGATAGTGCTCACTGGTGCAAATTTCAGAATGACAACTATGGTTTCTTGAGTACATTAGACATTCTTAAACTACAAGTTTTTCTTCAAAACTTTTACACAAGACTCTCCTGACCTAAGGGCATCTCACAAACTTGATTTGGCTCAAGGGCCTGGCTTGGGCCTTCTTGGGCCTAAGCTAAAAGTCCAAGGTTCCCCTGTTTTTCTGGGCAGAAAATGCCCTGACTTGAATTAACTTGTGAGACATGGTTCTAGCTCATATCCTATGAACTATGGTTGGAAAAACTTCTCTGACATATCCTCTAACTAAGGCCCAATTGGGCCTAATGAGGGCCTACCCATGACATGGTCAAATCTCCCTCTTTCCAAGTTGCAACAAAACTGTCCCCTGCTGGACAGATTTTGTGATTCTACTTGTGCACCTAACCAAATGACATGCAAACCTCTAACCAACTCCTAAAACCTATTATATACTCCCAATACTAACTTCTGGTAGCTTGGGCCTCAAAGTGCACACCAATGACATGGTCAAAACTCACTCTAAACCTCAGGGTGCTATACTGATTTTTCTGCAGAAACTATAACTCTCATTTTCCAAGGTTTTTGACTTGACAAACTCAACTAACAACAACTAAATACTTAAACCAAGACTTATACATGGTATTCTACTGAACTAACTCCCTTTTTCTCAAAATAACCTTGGTGAGATCATCCTTACCTAAGGTACAATTATGGCAAAACAAAAGAGACTACTCTTCACAAATCACAAATCTTCATGCTTTTGAAACAACAAGATATATATATTTTTATAAAAGATAACCACGAATTATTACCATGCAACAAGAAGCATAAATCAATATTAACACATTATACCTACTGAAATTAAGGCTCACTAACAAAATCTTTCCAAATGATCAAAATCTTACAACATTCTAAAAGAAATCCTCATGCATGCATGCCTTCGGGTTTTTCAAACCAAAATAACATATTTTCTACATATATTCCATCTTAAAATTGACATGCAAGCCTAGAATAAGGTATACCTAGATGATCACTTAGCATGCAAGGAGTTTTATCAAATTTTCACTACAAAATTCAAGTCATTATCACATATACATGCAAAATTGATCAAAACAACAAGAATGATTTCAAGGACCATTTATTCGGCTCCCATATGGTCATGGCCGAATAAAAAGGATGGAAATGGCCATTAAATCATGAAGAGTTTTCTTCTCAAGACTTGGCACTTATCTATTCATTGTAGTCCTCTCAAAAACAACCTTAAATCCATAAGAATCAAGATTGTATTTTGAGTTTCAACTAAAACCTTAACATGCAACTTTAAAACTTAAACTTTCTACTCAAAACTCTTTGGAATATATGTGATCATGGTATGGTAAGTAACATTTACTTGTGTAGAAGGTGGAAACTTGGTGGAGGAATGAAGAAAATGGGGAGGGGGTTGGTTTCGGCTAAAAAATCGAGAGAAGGAGGGGGAGGGCCGAGAGTGAGAGAGTGAGGAGGGTGGGAGGAGAAAGTGTGATGGTGAGTGGAGTGGATGATCACATCAATTGCTTGCTTTATGGTTTTTGATTTGGCAAATGTGAGTGGGAATGAGAATTGACAAGACTATCCCTCCACTTTTACTTGGTTTATTTTGCATGCAAGGGCAAAGAAGGAATTTGGCTAGAAAATTAAGAGTTAGTGGGTTTGGAATTGTCTCTTTAGCCCTTTGAATTGAATAGGGAAGGATTTGCATGCAAGGACAACCATGTAATTTGATAATTATGACAACTAACATTTATAAAGATTTATTTTTATAAAATAAAATACAAGTTCAAAAATTATAAAATTTATATCATAAAATAACTTGGATTTTTAGAGACTTTATAAAATCATTTTCAAAATTTGTGAACAAAATTCCTTTTAAAAGAAAATTTTTCCAAAGCTTAGAATATTCCTTATAAATCAAAAATAAAGAAATTAAATAAACTCTTGCTTTGAAAAATCATATACTACACAAAGCAAATTTATAACGCAGAAATTTTCACTCACTCTAGCGTACAATCATTGAATATATTTTCATTTGACTTAAATATTATACCAAATCCACAAATAATATTACATAAAATGTCGATCGTAACATCCTCTCCCCCTTAAGGGATTCTGTCCCCAGAATCTAAGAGAAAAGATGAGGATGCCGGGAACGCATATCAGACTCTAACTCCCAAGTCGACTCTTCGACCTTAGGGTTCCTCCAAAGTACTTTTACTAACTTTACGGATTTATTTCTAAGACTCTTTACTTGCCAGTCGAGTATTTTAACCGGTTGCTCCACAAATGACAGGTCTGCCTGAATTTCTACAGGTTCATATTCTATCACATGGCTAGCGTCAGGATTATATTTCTTAAGTAACGACACATGGAACACATTATGCACATGCCGATACTGAGGTGGTAAGGCCAACTCGTAGGCCACCTTTCCTACTTGACTCAAAATCTCAAAAGGACCTATGTATCTAGGTGCTAACTTCCCTTTCTTGCCAAATCTTATCAACCCTTTCCTAGGTGACACCTTCAGCAACACAGCTTCGCCAATTTGGAATTGAACGTCCTTACGTGCTGGATCCGCATACTTCCTCTGTCTATCTTGAGCAGCAAGCAATCTTTTCTGAATTAACTTGACCGAGTCATGCAACTGTTGTACCAAATCCGAGCCGAGAATTCTTCCTTCTCCTACTTCATTCTAACTTGTTGGTGATCTACATTTTCGCCCGTACAAAGCTTCGTATGGTGGCATGCCGATACTGGAATGATAGCTGTTGTTGTAAGAGAATTCAATCAATGGCAAATGGTCGTCCCAACTTCCAGCAAAATCGATTGCACAACTGCGCAACATGTCTTCAATTGTTTGAATTGTTCTTTCACTCTGGCCATCCGTCTGTGGGTGGTACGCCATGCTCATATTCAACTTCGTGCCAAGACACTCCTGAAATTGCTTCCAGAATCTTGAGTTAAATCGGGGATCTCTGTCTGAAACTATTGATACGGGTACTCCATGCCTTAGTACGATTTCGCGCACATACAAATGAACCAACTTTTCTAATGACGACTTCTCGTTTATTGGAAGGAAATGCGCCGACTTCGTAAGACGATCAACTATAACCCATATTGCGTCATGTCCGGATTTCGTTCGCGGTAGTCCTACTATAAAGTCCATAGCAATATTTTCCCATTTCCATTCTGGAATCTTCAGGGGCTGAATTATTCCGCTTGGTCGTTGATGTTCTGCCTTTACTTTCTGACAAGTATAGCACTTTGCAACCCATTCTGCCACGTCTCGCTTCATATTTGGCCACCAAAAGTTCTTCTTTAAGTCTCGATACATCTTGGTGCTTCCCGGGTGGATTGAAAATTTTGAATTGTGGGCTTCATAGAGGATCTCATTCTTTAATTCAGGTACATGGGGAATCCATATTCTGGATGAAAACCTTAGTATCCCTTGCTCATCCCTTTGAGTATTAATCTCCTCTCCAGATAACTGTTTCTTCTCTTTTTCCATTACTTCCTCTTGACACTTCTTTAACTTTTCCACTAGTGTTGGTTGAAAGGTCATTGCACGACAAACTTCCGCAACTTTTCCATAAGCATAAAGTTCCAATTCTAATTTTTCGATTTCTCCAGTTAACTCTTTTGATGTTATCATCATATTCAATCTCTCCTTCCTACTCAGAGCATCGGCCACTACGTTCGCCTTTCCAGGATGGTAATTTATCGAGCAGTCATAGTCCTTGATCAATTCCAGCCATCTCCTCTGCCTCATATTGAGCTCTTTCTGAGTAAAAATGTACTTTAAACTCTTGTGATCCGTGTAGATTTCACACTTCTCTCCATAGAGGTAATGTCTCCAGATCTTGAGTGCGAACACTATAGCGGCTAGTTCCAAGTCATGCGTCGGGTACTTTAACTCATGCGGCTTCAACTGTCTTGACGCATATGCGATCACTTTACTGTGTTGCATCAACACACAACCCAAACCCTTATGTGAAGCGTCGCTGAATATTACAAAATTCCCTTGATCATCAGGAAGTACCAACACCGGAGCTGTTACCAACTTCTGCTTTAATTCTTGAAAGCTATCTTCACATTCTGCACTCCATTCAAACTTTTGATTCTTTCTGGTTAACTTGGTCAATGGCGTGGCGATCTTCGAGAAATCCTTGACGAATCTTCTATAGTATCCGGCCAATCCTAGAAAACTTCGCACTTCCGTAGGAGTCTTTGGCCTCTCCCAATTCATAACTGCCTCAATCTTTGCCGGATCCACTTTAACTCCCTCATTTCCAATAACATGCCCCAAAAATTGAACTTCCTTTAACCAAAACTCACATTTGGTAAACTTGGCATACAACTTCTCTTGTCGGAGTATCTCCAATGTTATCCAGAGGTGCTGCTTATGTTCTTCTTCCGACTTAGAATAAATAAGGATGTCATCAATGAATACCACGACAAATTTATCCAAATACTTCTTAAATACCCGATTCATCAGATCCATAAATGCGGCCTGAGCGTTGGTCAATCCAAACGGCATTACTAGGAATTCATAATGCCCATATCTGGTCCTGAATGCGGTCTTAGGAATATCTTCTTCTTTGATCTTTAATTGATGGTATCCCGATCTCAAATCAATCTTCGAAAAGCATTTTGCTCCCTTCAACTGATCAAAAAGGTCATCTATCCTTGGTAGCGGGTAACGGTTCTTGATCGTCACCTTATTCAGCTCCCGGTAATCTATGCATAGACGCACACTCCCATCTTTTTTCTTTACAAACAGAACAGGTGCTTCCCATGGCGACGTACTTGGTCGTATCACTCCTTTATCCAATAATTCTTGTAGCTGGCTCGCCAACTCTTTCATTTCTGCTGGTGCCATCCTATAGGGGGCCTTTGAAACTGGTTCCGTGCCTGGAGCAAGGTTGATCTCGAACTCAATTTGTCGATCTGGTGGTAAGCCTGGTAGCTCATCGGGAAACACATCGGGAAACTCGCTAACTACAGGAATATCTTCCATGCTGAGGCTGCCTCTCTCTGAATCCACTACATATGCTAGGAACGACTCACAACCTTTTCTAAGTAACTTCTTAGCCTGAATAATTGTAAGAAATAGTTGCCCTTGCCTCTGCCCCTTAAATACTACCTTCTCTCCACTCTTCATCTTTAAATACACTCTCTTGGTCTTACAATTTATCTGAGCGCTATTCTCTCCTAACCAATCCATTCCTAAAATTATATCAAACTCTCCCAGCTTGAAGAGTATCAAGTCGGCTGAGAACTTATATCCCAAAATATCAATCTCACATTTTGGACAAAATTGATTCACAGGAATCTTCTCTTGGTTCACAATTACCACATTTACTACCTCACTCATAACCGTTTTATCACATTGGAGCTTATCAACAAAAGATTCTGATATGAAAGATCTTGTTGCTCCCGAATCAATCAATACTTTAGCTTTGACATTATTGAGTAAAAGTGTACCTGCTATCACCTCAGAATTCTGAACAGCATCTTTCATCTTTAGATCAAATGTCCTTGCTGTTGCTTGCGGGGTTGGTGCGGGTGGTGGAGGTAACGCCAATACCTCAGCTGGCACGCTTGCACTGGTACTTGCCACGTTCATCAGAGCTCTGACTGGTCCTGTTGCCTTACACTCCCTAGCCATGTGTCCAGTCTTCCCACACTTGTAACACGTAACTCCTGGCTTCGGCATCTTGCACTCATTTGCCAAATGTCCCTTCTGATTGCACCTATAACAGGTCATACTCAGCTTATTGCATACTCCGGGGTGCCTTCTTCCACAGTGCTTGCATTCCGGTCTCTGGAACCTGTTTTCTCCAACTTGCCCTTGGCTTGCCTGGTGGTTCCCTTTTGATTCTTGCCTTTTTCCCAAATTTCCCTTCTTTTAAAAATTTCCGCCCTTCTGGAAGCCAATCCTCTTTACATTCCGATCTTGCGTACTTCCAGCTTCAGACTTTTCTCCATAAAACGGAACCTTCCTCTTCTTGTTATCCCTCTCTTTCCTTGACTGCATCCCATTATTTTCAATCAGAGCAGCTTTCTATATTACTCCCGCATAAGTTTCAAGCTCAAACATAGCCACCCTATCTCTGATCCAAGGCTCCAATCCTTGCTGAAATTTCTTTGCTTTTTCCTCCTCAGTGCTGGTATACTTTGTCACAAACCTTGACAACTCAGTGAACTTCTTTTCATACTCCAATACAGTCATATTCCCTTGCTTCAACTCCAGAAATTTTAGCTCCATCTGATTCTGCATGTACTTAGGGTAATACTTGTCCAGAAATAACTTTTTAAATCTCTCCCAAGAAACCTGCTGAGTGACTTCCATAGCCTTTACTGATTCCCACCAATAGATGACTTCTCCCTTCAAGAAGTAAGTAGCATACGGCGTCTTCTGATCGTCTCCTAACTGCACCAACTCAAAAGCCCTTTCCATCTCCTTGATCCATGTGTTAGCTATCACTGGATCAGTGGTATCATGAAATACAGGTGGATTCACATTCTGAAAAGCCTTGAAAGTGACAATTTGTCTAGGTGGTACTGGTGGTTCAGGTGGTTGGTGTAGCTCACGGTTATCTTGGTTTTCAATTCGTTGTTGAAGAGTTAGTTGTTGTTGAGCTATAGCATTGGTTTGCTGTTGCAAGGTTTCCAGTAGTCGAAGAATATTTGGGTCTGTGGTGAAGGTGGTTGTTGGGTTCTTCGTTTTGGGAGGCATGATCTGAAATAAGAGTTGTGTCAAAACAAATATGAATGATAAAATGATTCGAGGGTATCGCATGGCATTCTCATTTACATATGGGGTCAAGTTTCCAAATTAAGCAGATATGATGATAAAAACATAAAATAACAATTGAGAGCAAATGGAACAATAGCACATAATTATTGAAATTTTAAAGGTCACAGTACATAAGATTGGGACATAGTCTGATTCTAGGATTAACAGGCTTATTTAAAGGAAAAACGGAAATAACTGGGGATTCCATAGAGTCTGATAGTACAACAACATGAAAGGTAAATGGAAAGAACTAAGGCTCCACTCCATCTGAACGGGGCTTGGTAGTCTTTTCCTCTCGAAGCGTCTTCACAATGCTCTGGAGCTCATCCGCCACCATCTGAATGACATACTGGCTGGTACGGTCCCGGTGTGCTGGCATCTCCTCAAGCTTAGTGTTGACGTACTGAACCAAGGTCTCAAGTCTCGCAATCATCTGCTCCTTGGGCTTCCCTTCGTAGTTTCGGCTGTCCGGATACACGTTCTTCAGTCGGTCTATCAGTCGGTCGTACTTGCCCTGAAGCATGTCGAACTCGCGCCTCAACTCAGCATACACGGAGAAAGCAATAGTGTCGTCCGATCCAGAGGATGACGAGGAATGCGCCCTTTGCTGACAACCAATAAGAGGAGTATTAATAATAATTTACTTAACCTACTCTCTCGCATAATATCTATAACCTACACACAAATCCTATAACCTATTTGGGCTGTCCAGGGACTCTAAACCTGGCTCTGATACCAAAACCTGTCACACCCCCAACTTAAATAGCAAAATAAATATAGCTATTACATCATTTTAATGAAGAATTCACAACTGAAATCCAAGATCTTGCAGTTTAGGGTTTGGAACAGCCCAACACTACCAACTATTACATCTGATTACAAATACCGAGTCCTCACACAACTATTATTACTTATTCTACCTGAGCTCGAACATAAGCATCAGCATCACAGGTCTTACGGGCAGTCTGCTTGAATCTAACCATAGCTGCTAGCTGTAATATAAGGGTAAAGCAAGAAGTGAGCCAAAAGCTCAACAAGTGCTAATAGTACAACGCAAAACATAAATCGAGATATACCTTTAGGAATGACAATGGAAAGACATAATCAATGATAACGAGAGATAAAACTTATGTGAGTTGGCATCATTTTGCTTGCATCAAAACAAATTTTAAAAAAATCATTCTTAATCAAAATCATTTTATGACGCTACGGATTACAGCCGGTGATCAGCCGCGAAGTAATCCCGAACCTCGCTGGGTTCTAAAACATTATTGGGAATCCCTAGGCAACTTTTAAGCCTAATATAAGTGTGGAAAGGACTCGCGTCTCAGTCCAGATCCACCATTCAAAGAAAACATTTATCCCCCTTTGGGACTGAAAAATCCACATTTTAATCATTTTAAAAACTGATGCCGATTTATGACAAAATCTCTTTCGACTGTAATCATTTTTTATCAAGGGATTATAGATCAACTTGAAACACTGGAAATATGACACTAAATCTCAGGGCCATGATCCACTAGACTTTACTATATTAGGGTAATTGAGAGGTTTCCATAAACAAGAACTTTGACAAGGAAATTGAGCAAGGCTATTGGATAATATGAAAGAGTAATGCCAAACTAGGCTTAAAGCAATGGTTGTAGACAAGGTATAGGTATTAGAACATCAAGAAGATAAGCATCACTGGTTCCAATAGGATAGAGGTGTTAAAATATAAAGAAAGTGATCATCAGCTCAAGATATAACAGGGTATCAAGCTTTAGGATAAGGATAGGGTTATCAAACAATCATGAATGAATTTAAGAAATGATTGGCTTTTAGGTATCAAGATAAAGTTTCTATCGAGGTTATTTCAAGAGTTGAATCAAAGCATCAGGGTGCAATATCAAGATTTCTCAGGGATCAATAGCATGATAATCAAAAGGATCAATAAAGTATTATAACAAATCTCTATTTTATCATGGCATTAAACTATCATGAAAGACTTTTGAACTACTTGCAATATGTACTCGAGGGTTCATGGCATCTCTATGTAACTCAAAGATAAACAAAAGATACGCTTGATTTAAATATATCAAAATGACTCAGGATAATTGCATCGATATATATATGAACTGTTTACAGTAAATACGAAGGTCAAGTTGAATCACTTGCCTTGAGATAGACTGGTCTGGTCTGACTGGTAGGAGCAACAACTGGAGCTTCACTCGACTTTTATGGCAAGTTTTCCCTCGTCTCGAGATCCTACATAAATAATAATAATCCTCATTATAATATATTCTCACCAACCTAACCTATTTACAACTCGAAATTAAACACGGATGGCACTTAGGCCTATATGCACTTAATTTATATTCACTTTTAAATTATAATTGCACACACATAGCCACATATTCACATATCATATATTAACACCAAATAACACCATATATATCATAATGCAACACTAGGCTTGGATGATCTCGACTCGCGACTTAAGTCACTTGGTCGCTAAACTAGACAAGGTCTTCTAATTTCGACTTTCTAACTCGATGTGCCTTTCCTAAATTATCCAAAACCTATTGACCCTCACTTGTGCCTTTTTCTCTACTGACCTTATACTATCTTACAACTATGGTGGTTGACCTAATACTCACTTCTAAGTGTTCTAAAACTATGTGGTAAGTGATAGTGCTCACTGGTACAAATTTCAGAATGACAACTATGGTTTCTTGAGTACATTAGACATTCTTAAACTACAAGTTTTTCTTCAAAACTTTTACACAAGACTCTCCTGACCTAAGGGCATCTCAAAAACTTGATGTGGCTCAAGGGCCTGGCTTGGGCCTTCTTGGGCCTAAGCTAAAAGTCCAAGGTTCCCCTGTTTTTCTGGGCAGAAAATGCCCTGAATTGAATTAACTTGTGACACATGGTTCTAGCTCATATCCTATGAACTATGGTTGGAACAACTTCTCTGACATATCCTCTAACTAAGGCCCAATTGGGCCTAATGAGGGCCTACCCATGACATGGTCAAATCTCCCTCTTTCCAAGTTGTAACAAAACTGTCCCCTGCTGGACAGATTTTGTGATTCTACTTGTGCACCTAACCAAATGACATGCAAACCTCTAACCAACTCCTAAAACCTATTATATACTCCCAATACTAACTTCTGGTAGCTTGGGCCTCAAAGTGCACACCAATGACATGGTCAAAACTCACTCTAAACCTCAGGGTGCTATACTGATTTTTCTGCAGAAACTATAACTCTCATTTTCCAAGGTTTTTGACTTGACAAACTCAACTAACAACAACTAAATACTTAAACCAAGACTTATACATGGTATTCTACTGAACTAACTCCCTTTTTCTCAAAATAACCTTGGTGAGATCATCCTTACCTAAGGTACAATTATGGCAAAACAAAAGAGACTACTCTTCACAAATCACAAATCTTCATGCTTTTGAAACAACAAGATATATATATTTTTATAAAAGATAACCACGAATTATTACCATGCAATAAGAAGCATAAATCAATATTAACACATTATACCTACTGAAATTAAGGCTCACTAACAAAATCTTTCCAAATGATCAAAATCTTACAACATTCTAATAGAAATCCTCATGCATGCATGCCTTCGGGTTTTTCAAACCAAAATAACATATTTTCTACATATATTCCATCTTAAAATTGACATGAAAGCCTAGCATAAGGTATACCTAGATGATCACTTAGCATGCTAGGAGTTTTATCAAATTTTCACTACAAAATTCAAGTCATTATCACATATACATGCAAAATTGATCAAAACAACAAGAATGATTTCAAGGACCATTTATTCGGCTCCCATATGGTCATGGCCGAATAAAAAGGATGGAAATGGCCATTAAATCATGAAGAGTTTTCTTCTCAAGACTTGGCACTTATCTATTCATTGTAGTCCTCTCAAAAACAACCTTAAATCCATAAGAATCAAGATTGTATTTTGAGTTTCAACTAAAACCTTAACATGCAACTTTAAAACTTAAACTTTCTACTCAAAACTCTTTGGAATATATGTGATCATGGTATGGTAAGTAACATTTACTTGTGTAGAAGGTGGAAACTTGGTGGAGGAATGAAGAAAATGGGGAGGGGGTTGGTTTCGGCTAAAAAACCGAGAGAAGGAGGGGGAGGGCCGAGAGTGAGAGAGTGAGGAGGGTGGGAGGAGAAAGTGTGATGGTGAGTGGAGTGGATGATCACATCAATTGCTTGCTTTATGGTTTTTGATTTGGCAAATGTGAGTGGGAATGAGAATTGACAAGACTATCCCTCCACTTTTACTTGGTTTATTTTGCATGCAAGGGCAAAGAAGGAATTTGGCTAGAAAATTAAGAGTTAGTGGGGTTGGAATTGTCTCTTTAGCCCTTTGAATTGAATAGGGAAGGATTTGCATGCAAGGACAACCATGTAATTTGATAATTATGACAACTAACATTTATAAAGATTTATTTTTATAAAATAAAATACAAGTTCAAAAATTATAAAATTTATATCATAAAATAACTTGGATTTTTAGAGACTTTATAAAATCATTTTCAAAATTTGTGAACAAAATTCCTTTTAAAAGAAAATTTTTCCAAAGCTTAGAATATTCCTTATAAATCAAAAATAAAGAAATTAAATAAACTCTTGCTTTGAAAAATCATATACTACACAAAGCAAATTTATAACGCAGAAATTTTCACTCACTCTAGCGTACAATCATTGAATATATTTTCATTTGACTTAAATATTATACCAAATCCACAAATAATATTACATAAAATGTCGGTCGTAACAGTAGTTGATTGTTTATTAAGATTGGGTGTTATTAAGGGAAATGGAACTCGTGACAACCCGGATCCCCGACCCCGGATTTGGGGGTGTTACAGAAATGGTATCAGAGCTAAGCGTTATAAACCTCAGAGATGATGTGACGATAAAATAATAAGTTCACTAAGATAATAAGAACTCTTGCCAAGTTCATAGTCGGACTACCTAATGTAGTACTGGCAGTTAAAACCCTTATGGGAACCCTTATAAATATCGTGATAGAAGCGTAGTTCGTTATCGTATATGGTAGCGGGACTCCGAACCCTGAGGTTGGGGAGCAACAACGCGATGATGTTTTATTACTTATTGGAGATCAGATGGTGGATCCGATAGAGCGTCCTAACGCGGGATCGGATGCTGTTCATATTGAGGATGTAGCGGTTGATGATGTTTTCCTAGGAAGAATTGTTGCTGAAGAGTATTCCGTGGAGGATCCTAACAAGAATGAATAAAGGACCACTGAGGAATTGATGACCATGGTCAGGGCGACTATCAGAGGTAGGATTGGCCGGTTATTACCGGAGGTTCGTTCAAGTTTGTAAAATAGTAGCCCCTTTAACGCGCTTACTCGTAAGACTGAGAAGTTTGAATGGACAGAGAAATACGAGAACAACTTTCAAGAACTGAAGCAAAGATTGGTGACGGCCCCTATGATGGCGTTGCCAGATGGAAAAGGAGATTTTGTGATGTGTAGTGACGCTTCGCATAAGGAATTAGGGTGCTTCTTATACAGCACAACAAGGTAATCGCGTACGTGTCAAGACAATTAAGGGAATATAAAATTCGATATCCCCACCCATGAGCTTGGGCTCGTGGCAATTATTTTTCCCTAAAGATTGGAGGCACTACTTGTATGGAGTGAAGTGCAAGATTTACACAAACCATAGGAGCTCTAGTACATTTTTACGTAGAAAGAGCTCAACATACGCCAGAGGAGGCGGTTAGAGCTAATCAAGAATTATGATTGGGAGATTCTTTATCATTTAGGGAAAGCCAATGTGGTGGATGATGTCCTTAGTAAAAAGGAGAGACTCAAGATGATAATGTCTTTGGGAGAGTTTATAAGAGATTTTGAAAAAATGGAAATAGAAGTGAAGGTAACCGGAGCCGGTACCGAAAAGCTGTTTGAGATTGCAATAGAGCCCGAATTATTGGAAAAGAACATATTGTGCCAGAAAAAGTGATGAATGAAGGCAGAGAGCCAACAAATAGATAAGAGATTAATACCGAGAAAGATGATAAGGGAATAATGAGGTATTCCTACAGAATTTGGGTTCCAAATGTTTAAGAGCTTAAAGATGAGATCTTAGATGAAAGCTAGTTTGAGGAATAAGATTTAGAGCAAACTCTGAACGTGATAGTCAGGGAGGTCGCCATCAAGATAGAAGGAACCCATAACATAATGAAGTTGAAAATGAGGATTTAAAACATGTAGGATGACCCCGATTATGGGGAGGAGGAGGGAATGTTCAGACTAAGGAAATAGAAGTCGAGTAAGGAAAGGAGACCTGAGACGGTACTCCTATACGATAATTTATGGACCTTTCTAGACAGAACTTAGACTATTTTCCCTAACCACTACCCTGAGGAAACAATGCGGTGAGAAATTCTTTCAGGACCTTTAAGTCGCTAAGCTCTCAGAGTTCCAAGGAACAAGTTGAACTAGTCGAGGCAAGAGCCTGGCTAAAGGAAATATAGAAATCATTTGAGATTCTAAATGATTGACGCATCACAAAAGACTATTTTTGTCACTTACCCTCCTAAGAGAGAGGCCACCCGCTGGTGAAAGGCCAAGGAAGGCACGGAGCAAGAGATTATAATAAACTGATTTAAGTTCAGTCAATTGTTTTCAGAAAAGTACTTCCTAAGGTTATGGAGATAGTGTAAAAGCTTTAGAGCCAGAAAAAAGGCAGACGAGTATGATGAATTATGAATCTAAGTTGTAAAAGTTGTCAAGATTCGTTCTGAGGACACGAATCCAGAATGATGGGATGTTTGAAATCAATGCTTATGTTATGTTGGTTCATGAAATAATGATAAGAGAAAGGAAAATAAAAAGAAACTGAAGTGGAAAGGAATATAAAGGCAATAGAGTTTGAAAAATGATAAGGGAGTTGGGCATGAGAAAACCCTAAAGACTCGTAGCAATAGAAATAGAAAAATATGTAATCGTCAGGATGAGGGTGATTCACCATGAGTTAAAATTAATGGTTGAAGGCATAAGAGATACATATATTGTACCCCCTTTAAGTTGGGAGAATTCGAGGAAACCTTGAGATAGTTCGAAGGATAAACAATGAGACGCGGATAGACTGAGGAGACAAGAAAGTAAGAAATTAGGAAAATTGGATGAAGGAAGTGACCTTCAAGAATGTGAAGTGTAAGACCGGGGGCATGATACCCAGAAAGGGAGACACCGGGTATGAAAGACATTCCAACATTGAGATGACTGTTGAGATAAACAACAAAAGTAAATAAGGATTTATTAGGAAGAAGTTCACGTTGAACACGACCAATATCTTCCAGGACATCCCTGTTGTCATTACCAAACTAGGAAAGAAAAGCGGGTAACCATTGTTATCTTTTGAAGGCCATATGGGTTGACCTCAGTTTGAATAAGGATGCTATTGTGAAATTAGTATAGACTGTCTGGGTGGGAATGATTGAATAAGATAATCTATCAAGGATATATGACTTGATTTATCCATTGAAGGATGCAAGTACCTTTTTAAAGGTGGAATTAAGGATATAACTTCGATAACTTAAAAATGAATCCTAGGGGAATGCATAAAGGTTGGCATTTCACCCTTAATAGGGATAATATGAGTTTTGACAGTATGAATTGGAAAGGATTAAGGTAACCACAACCTTTAAGGATTAGTGGAGAAATTTTTCAGAAGTATATAGACAATGATTCTGGTATTAGTAAATGGTATCTTGATATGCCCTGTGCCTAGGGTGTACCAGATGAATGATTTAAGGATAACCTTAGAGGTTTTACAAGGAGAAAGGTAATATTCAAAGTTCTCAAGAATAGAAATTTAATAAAGGAAAAATGGCGTAATTATAATAATGCTAGGTGGGCACGTGTTAAACCATAAGAAGTATAGATTGAACCAATGAAGGTCAGAATTGTTAAAGCAAGAAGGGCCCAAGATAAAAGACGTCATAAGTACGATCGAGAGTCAGCCATGATAATGTTTACATTTAAAGACTAAGGCAGTGACTTATGGAAAAATGGTGATTCTTTTTTTATCACAAGGACTTCAGAAAAGCATTTTCACATAAGCAGTGATTTGAAATGAGGTAGAAAATTTAGTGAAGGTGGTTAAAATGACATTTATTGTAAAGAAATATTACTATCAGGAAAGGCCAAAGAGGTGGCCGACACTTTAAGTGTAAGAAGACAATTATCGGTGCTCGTGCCAGAGGAATACAGTGATGATGGTTAAAGCCGTGAAGGGTGTATTATGGTTTGAAAGATTGACATTCCTTCTGATGATTGTGCGATACTCAACCGTAATAGTAGTTTGGTAAAGATTTAATTCATGTAATCGACGTGAACGGGCTATCTATCTTAAAAGGTCCTATCTTGAGAATAAGCCAGGACCATGTTTCAAAAAGGACTAAACAAACGTTTGAGTTAAGTCTTCTATTAAAGGCATATGATTAAGAATGGTATTAACCCACTATCGTTGCTTTCATTGAAACTCTTCTGCAATTTTATCTGCTTCATGTCATATGTACGTCAAGTTCAGGAGTGTTCTTCATGAATCATGAACGGTGATCATGTTACCTCCTTAGAAGAATTCGATACGATATGTATGGACTCCGTATGGTTAGCTATTAAGGCTTCATGGAAAACGAATGACTATAGTAGGTCAACGGTGGACCATAGTAATGCAGGAATGATTCTACGAGTAATGAGCCGATTACTTAAAACCGTGAGAGTTGTATTGGAATGGATGTTGAGATTGAGTACCACTAATCGGGTCGTGGTGGTGTATAAGTTATCATTGATAGACTAATTAAGTAGATTATCTACCTATTGAATACTTATTCCTTCTTATCAATAGAGAGTCGTATTACTATACGAGGAAGGTTGCGGTGCAAGCATAGAATTCTAGTAACGATGATGTCTAGAATGAGATCCCAGATTCGATTTTCGATGTCGAGGGAGTTTCAAAGGTGATTGTGTATAAGCTCGAGGAAGAGCATGGGTCCATAGAATGATGGATGGAATAGCAAAAATATTTAAGCACGTGAAATGCGATGCTATAATACTCGATGTTGATATATATACATATATGTTTTGTTCTCCTATGATAAACCTCTATAGTTCAGAGGTAGATTCCAAGCCAGATATTTTGTGGCAGTATATTTTTTTATATATATACAATTCTCTTCAATTCGTTCTTTTCTCTCCTTTTCATTTCATGTAAGCTGAGAAGAACAACCCTTCCAGAAGGGGAGGTATTGCCGAATGACTATCTATCTATGTGATAGAAGCCTAGTAGGATACCACATGTTGTTTAATTGCTTGTCAAGTACTAAAGGCTGGCCACCTTCTGTACTAACTATGCGATATAACAAGTGTTCATGATCATAGTGATCTCTTAATAAATTCTTTTACTTCTATATGAAGGACTAAGCTTTCGAAGATAGAAGCAGCTAGAAAGGAGTAGTATCAGTGCAGTGGTATTTCGAATCTAACGCGTTCGTGATGCTAAGGTTGACGCGGTTATTAAAAGGTTATAGAACGCTAACGAGCAAAAGTATAGCCAGAATAGTATTATGTACGGAAGATAGTAACGCTTATGAACTAGAAAAGAATGATTATCGAGAAGCGAAAGTTATAGTGCTAGAAGCTATAATGAGAGTCTGTGCAATAGACTTGAAAGAATTTGGAATGATCATTTATCACAGAATGAGTTTTCTTACGACAATAGATCATATGTCATTATCGAGATGTCGCCTTTTGAGATCTTTGAGGGAAGACAATGTCGATCTCCCTTATGTTAGGATGAAGATTGTAGAGCGCAAGATGCTCGGACCCGCAGTAGTCCAAAGGATCAAGGATATAATAGATCTAATCAGAGGACGGCTGGTAGTAGCCCAAGATGGACATAAGAATTATGTTGATTTGACATGAAAGGACAAAGAATAGGAAGTAGGGGACCTAGTGTTGTTATAGGTATTCCCTTGGAAAGGATGGATGAGGTTCGGAAAGAAAGGAAAGCTAAGCCCACGAATTGTTGGACCCTTGGATATATTAAGACGTATTGGGAAGTTAGCATATGAGCTATCCCTACCCCCGAACATGTAGCAAGTTCATAACATGTTCCACGTATCAATGTTAAGGAAGTATAATTCGGATGCCAGACAAATAGGGGCATATGAGCGCAAAGGCATGCAACCAGACGTAACCTATATGGAGCAACCAGAAAGGGTTATAGATCGAAAAGGAACAAGTGCTTTGGAGAAGGGTTATCAAACTAGACAGAGTTTGGTGGTAGAACCACAATGTGGGAAAATTTACTTGAGCCTTAGAAAGTGCAATGCTAAGAGAGCATCCCTATTCATTTTCTATCTGATTCCGGGACAGAATCCTTTTAAGGAGGGGAGACTGTAATAACCCCAATTTTTGGAATTTTTTTTTTGAACACGGATGAATAGTAACTTTTGCTGATGATGCTGATTAAGGAAAATTATCAGAACACGCTATATAGGAGTACTGTTAGGAAATTCTAAGATCATATTAGTACCCCATAAAGTAAATAAGTGTATGTAAAGATCGTCGGAATCCAAATTCGAACACTTTGATTTTTCCCAAAAATCCACCAGATACCGAAAGAATTGGGTATAAGGTAACATGATTAAAAGGATTTAAATTCAAGGATTATAAGAGAGGATCATAAAAGGAATATAAATTATTAAGAATGGTTTATGGGAACCCAAGTAATAAGATCCCGGGTATGATCTCTCAAACGGTAAACGAGAACGAAAGTTAAGCGAACCGTAAAACAAATAAGCGACCAAGAGACAAGCTTGTACAAGAAGCCAAGGATTGTGACATCATCAAACCACAAGGAAGAGACATGTGGCAAATGGATGACATAGACATGGTGACATAAGCATAACAAATGGAGGGATTGTTGGTTGATTACAAACCACACAAATTTTACCATGGTTCAAAGGTAATTAAGAAAAACAAAAGGAAACAACCAAGCAAAACAAATCAAAAACACAAAACACAAATTAGAAGTTGACGTTTGCTTTCCAAGAACAAAAGCTCTCGGCCAAAACCAGAGCAGCAACTTCAAACTACCATATCTCCTTCAGTACTCACTTAAATAGTATGTTCTATAGCGCTTTGGAAAGGTATTGAGATGGCCTACAACTCTTGTTCACAAGTCTCGTCCAAATAAGCATGGTAAGACCCTCGTTTTGACAGTTCTTTCAATCTGACTTTTAGAAACTTCAAAACCTAACTTTGTGTTCTTGATTTTTTTGGAAAGATCAAGCTTGTAGGAGGCTCCCTAAGACTTCCTAGCTACTCTAATCACTACAAGGAAGGTATAACACCTCCAAACCCTAACTTTACTTTGAGTATTACGATGGTTTTGATGGTTATAATAAATAAGAAGCATGATGCTTGTGTGTTTAGAGTTTGGATTGGATTTGTAGTGATTTGGATGTTGAAATCTTGTTTTTATAGTTAATGAAACTTAAGTATAGCTAGTAGTTCATGTGTGGGGTTGTATAAATTGGAAAATCTTGAGGTTTGGGGACTGATGTAGTAAGGTTTGGATGAGGGTTGGTTGTATTGTTGGTTGTGAGTTGAATGGTTGTGGCGCCCTCCAAACCCGGGTCAGAAGTTTGGGGTCCACACACACACCTTATTTATAACCTGCTTATAACAATAATAAAGATAATAATAATATGCAGTGATCCTACTTACCAACCACCACGGACTGCAATAGGTTAAAGTATGCACACAAGCCAAATACACTATTATATTACAAACGTTCAAATCCTAACTATTCCAAACTCAAAACTGAGTATTAAACATTATTACAACTTTTACAGACTTAAATTATCCCAAAAGAAGCCTACTAGTTCAGCTCAATCAACCTGAACCCCTAGCTCTCGCGCTGGACTGGGGATCCTTGGTACCAACCGGTTCCTTCTTAACTGGAAAAGTACAGAAACAATATCGCACAAATGAGCTAACTAGCTCAGCAAGTCACAATGACAAAACTAAGAATAATGATCATCAGGTGAACATGGTTATGATATCAAGTGAACAATGGATTATGATTTAGAATTGGATAATTATATTTTTATGTTAAAACCCAAGGTTAGGCTGCTGATCAGTCATGCACCAACCCCGAGCAAAGCATACAACATTGCTCTAACTACTGGATCCAAGGCACACATTGGCCTAACTTGACCATTATATGGTCTGACCACGAATCTGGTCCATAATTTTATAAAACAATCCAATTCTAACATAATAACAGAATAAACAATAATAAACAATAACCAGAATCATTAACAATATTTGATGTTCCATAATTAAATGGTTTTAATCTGCATAAGGATCAAAAGAGTATTTTCAAAGTTTGGGTGCTAGGTAATGAAAGATTTTGATAACAATGAATCAATGTTTCAGGGTTTCAAGGATTTGGTCTTTCAAAGCATAAAATACAAAGATTTGAATGTGTAAGCAATCTGGTTCAGTGTTTAATATTTAGTTTGTATGTATTTGTGGAGTAGTATCGTATACTTGAGGTTCGTGTTTGGGTATACAACAATCAATGGTCTAGAAAGAATCAGGTTACGGCTCAAGATCAATAACTGGAATCAAGGTTTAGGGTACAGTGCTTCAAAGCACTTGCAATATAAAACAGGAATATCAATCACGACAATATCTCGAGAAAGTTCAGAACACTTGCCTGGTATTAGCTTACTATATTGTACTCGCTTCCAATCTCAACCGTCTTACTCCTCAACTACCTGTTTCCCTTTCCTACGTCTTGCCTCTCCTGCTCACATATCATAAGCATCTATCAATATTTAACTCATAGGATTCTATTCAACACATACTTCTATCTACCCTTCGTTTCATGCAAATCCGATTAACGGATTGAAAGTTACGCGATAAACAGTAAACATTGAATATATAAACCGACAATCAACCAACATATCACATATAACACATAATACATCACATAATCAATGCCATATCATTTATAAAGACATTTCGGGTCATAAATAGGCTTTCGAAACCCTAATTTTAAAATTCGAAAATCAAACTCAAATTTGAACATGTTATTGAACTCCAAATCAGACGTATAATATATCAAAATCATCAGGAAAACAAGCTCTACAACATGCAATCATCAATCATACAAACAACCATCCGAACAAAAATTCATATTTTCAATCAGAATAATTCAAAAATAAATAAAAATATATAAAATCAACCTTTGATTCTGCAGTAAAATAGGTTATGGAATCTGATAGAGCTCTTCAAGACCTTCAAATCTGGTACTAGAGCTTTTCAAACAAAGATCAATAACACCTTCAAAGGTTGGTTTGATTCTTGGAACAGTTTATGATATATGATTTTTCTCTATAAAATTATATAATTATCTGTCTGCAAATGATTTTGATACGAAATAAAATACGGTAAAAGGCTATTGATAATTACGGAAAATTAGTATCCCGTTGGATCATTCCGGATATAAAACGGTACGTTTATTTATAAAAACTGATCCAAACGGTATCGGTTTTCAGGATAATTATCCAAACCAGTACAATTTATACTACGGTCTTGGTCTCGGCGCCTGGTTACACGTACTACGAGGTGATAATTTGGATAGTTTAATAAAAAGCTCTCGTTTATCGAAAATACGGGTTTTATTGATATACCGAAACGAATATTGTATCGAAAATGTTGCGTCGGGACCCACGCAGAACAAACCGTACGCCGGATCGAAAAATTCGAAACATGGAATATGCTCGGAATATTACAATTAGGTTAGGAAGGAGTTCTCGGAAGAGTTTCGGGTTCCAAAAACGTAACAACGGATGACGTCGGTTGGTTCCCGTTTTTATAAAATAGATTTTAAATGCTCGGAAAAAGATTTTATAAATTTCATATGATCCTTATAAATCCATAAATCAACATAAAAATAATTTGGAAGATATGACAATTATCAATATTTTATTTTGGACATATAAAAATTAAAATACTGAATTAATATTATTTTTAAATATCCAAGCACAGATAACACTTAATAACTAATTCACAGAATAGATACTGAACACAGATAATAATTATTTAATAGCAAAAATAATTACGCGATATATCGCGGATATTACAATGGTGGTTGTTTGGAGTGGTTTAAAACTTGGTAATCGCGTAAACATAGTCGTCATAATGCCCGATTTTCCTTAACTGTTATGTTCTTAACTTTAGGACCCGTAAACTCACTGAAAGATTCTAACCTTTGCCATGTTTAGATAGTTCATGTTACGAGCTTCATTTTGATGTGTGGTTCGCTTGAATCCGATGTACGGTTTAGGAGAAACGACCGTTTTAAGTAACGGCATTTCGCGAACGAACCATTACCCCTCGCCTTACTTTGAAACCTTGGTTAAGGCCCTTAAATGACTAATTGGAGTATGAAACAATTATGTAAAGTGGATTAGGTAGTTGGTAGAGTACTCGCGAAAGAATCGCCTTAAAATTCTTAATGGTTAATTTATTAAAAATTGTGGAGCCGAGGGTACTCGAACGACTTATGTGATTCGTTAAGCATAAAGTGATCATAAGCGAACGTTAGGGTTCAATTGGTTAAAGTCTAGTTTCTTAAGCGACCGGGGTTTAATTCCGGCTTATGTTGTTGTTCATAGGTTACTGGACCCACTCTAAGCTTAAGTCTACCCCGGAGCACTCAGGCAAGTTTTCTACCCGTTATACTGTTGTTGTGATGTATATATGTATATGCATTATCTTGTAATAAGTGCATGATTGTTATTAGAAAATCTTGCGATATATTGGAGCATGCTGATATGGTATATATGCATGTCTGTTTCATAATCTTGATATCTAATTGTTGATTCAATTGCTTATAAGTTGCATAATACCTATGCTAGAGATAAGCAGTAGTTGCGTATACCCTTAGTATAGGGGACCCAAAGGTGAACATATTTTCTAAACCGGGAGACGATGTTCCCGAGTATATTATATATATATATATTTATATATATATAAATAGTTTTCAAAACTATTATTCGAATAAGGTTTATTCGATAACTTTATTTCACTTAATGAATATTATTTTGAATATTCATTCGAGGACTTATGACTCCGCTTATTTTACTTAATGAATATTATTTTGAATATTCATTCCAGGACTTATGACTCCGCTTATTTTATTTAATGAATATTGTTTTGAATATTCATTCGAGGACTAATGACTCCGCGTATTTTATTAAATAATATTCTTTATTTTATTAAAGAATAATGTTTCGATAATCAAACTTATTTTCGATTATTCAAATAAAGATCGTACTTTCGTATAAGTATATCTTTGGTTATTTATTATTCATTTCAAGTATGAGTTTTAAAATTTCTACTTCAATTATTTTTATAAAGATTATTCTTTATGGGAATATTATTTAAATAATAATATTCAGATATTTTCTAATATATTGGGACTGATTTATTTTATTAAATCAGCATTACTCCAAACATTCTTAAAAATATTTTCGAGTCTTCAAAATGATTTTTAAAGGTTAGGGCGGATCCCAAAACTCATTTTTTTTTATATTTAAGATCTTCCTTTCGAAGGGGATTTAAATACTCGCTCAAAACCTGAGGGATCCGGCTCTGTGGTGTATTGTATATTCGCAACAAGGTTGCTGTTTTGATAAAAGAGTTTTTGATTACTTACCCAACACTCGGGAAGTAAAATTCTTGGAACAAGTTAATCCATTAACAGGCACCGCCTGGGAAATATCGCTGAGTTTTCCTTTCCAACTAGATACGACTTCTTGGTGGAGTCGTATCAGCAAGTTTCTACTTGGGGAAAGGGGGGACGAGCTTTACGTTTCAGAGTCATGGATTTCATCTGAACTAGGAGTGGCGTAAGTGGTAGAGTGGCGCCGGCCCAGCCTTATTATATTGGCCCAAATGGCCTGGAAGTTCCGCTAAGACAGTCCATTCCTTAGGAGTCCAGGGTTCGGTTGACAAGTAAATCCGACTGTTCTCCTCTACATGTAAAAAATGGTGGGGTTGCACTATTGCGACTGATCATCGTGAGTGGTCTTCCTGGCGCGGCTAACTCCCGTAATGAGTTCATCATCCAATTGGATATTTCTGCAACACTACCCAGAGCACTTCGATAAAAAGGCTACGGTTGGGCGATTGTTGAGTGTTGGCAGGGTCGAGTTTTCAAAATGATGTTTTCATCAAATGAAGTATCTCGTAACTTTATTTCATTTTGAGGATATTTCAAAGATTGAATCTATTCAAGTCTTTTCTTGTAGTCTCATCTATGTGATGAACTTTTGAAATTGATGATACCTTGAACGGTGGTAGTTCAAGTAGTATCCGGAAAAGATATAAGTATATTGGAGTATCTTGTAACTTCATCTTTTCAACTTATATCTGGTTAATGATTATCTTATGCATGACAAAGATTTTCACAAAAACGTTGAGACAAGGTTAGATATATGAGATCACCTTGCAACGATATTTTTATACAGTTATCAACTGGAACTCTGTGTATATTATACATGAAAGAGGACTTCAAAGATTTTGAAAAGTATATATACATATATACTGAATATTTTGCGACTTGGTCGCGATAAGATATCAAACTTGGATCATTTTTTTACTTGAACAAGACTTTCATGAGTACTATGAGAATGCTCATATATTGTTAATCATTATACATATTATTTCGGTGAGCTTGTTGCTCACCCTTGCTTTCTTCTTTCATCACATAACATCAGATATACAAGATGAACAGGACCAAGCTCCCAATTCGTGAGCGGATAGGAAACGTTCCGCAGTTTCCTATAGGCGTTGATGTCGATGTAGCTGAGGTAGGAACTACCAATAGGCTAGGCTTTCAACTTTTGATGTACCAGACTTATGTATATTTATCAATTGTAATAATGGCAAAGAAATGTAAATTTATTCAGAAACCCTTTTAAGGTGTAATGGCATATAATTCTGGAATAAAATGACTCGTGTTATTTTTGGATATTCATCTCTGAGACTATAACTTGTGGTGTGTGTGTTTATTGTGGGGTCACAGTACAGAGTAGTTGATTGTTTATTAAGATTGGGAGTTATTAAGGGAAATGGAACTCGTGACAACCCGGATCCCCGACCCCGGATTTGGGGGTGTTACAGAATGTCAAATTACATTATTGGTTGTAAGCATAACATCAAGGACGACGATGAAAATATCAAAGACAGTGGTAAGCGTCAGCATCGGGTTAGATTTACGAATAAAATGGTATACGACGGTAGAGGAAATTCCGTCAACTAATAAATGCGAACAGAATCCAAGGATAAATAGAAAACATACCAAAATGGAGAGACCCTTATATGGGCATTCTTTTAATGAGATATTTCATTAGCGAATTATAAGAATTGCAAGTAACTTATATAGTAATGATGATCAAATATTTGATTTTCAAAATTTTAAAATGAGATTTTGAAAAAGATTTTCTTAATCAACTTTCAGAAGATCTTTGCATAAAATGAGTTTCACAATTTGGTTGTCGAAGTACTACTTAAGTTCTTGTTCTTATAAATATAAAATGACTTAAAAGATAATGGATCTAGACTTAGTATTGTTAGTTCAAAGGACCAAGTAGACCCACCATCAGAAAGAAAGTTTAAAGTTTTCTGTGAAAGACGGATGTAAAACTTTATTTAATAATATCAATAATTGAATTAACATGTTAAAACATTATTTACCCAATTCAGGAAATTATTAAAAAATTTACAAGATTCGTGATTCGAAAAGATGGTGGATGATTAAAGGAAATGGAAGACTCTTCCAGATGATTGGCGAAGAATAATATTCCTATCGATGAAGTTGAGGCGTTGCGTGATCGATGGTTATTCTACGCGGCTTAGATGAAGTTGAAAGCAATGATTATGAATTTCATAAAGACGCAGTTATGATCGAATCATAAAGGTATTTAATGTGGAGGCATTTCCAAACGATATTCCGAAGTGATGATGTGACTTGAATTGTGAATCTGTTATTCGAATGATCTCTAAAGGTATATTTAAGTGAAGCGGGGACGGTGACCAACACTTTCATTCCTTTCTCTAATATGATAACATATCTTCTTCTTGATTCTTGAATATGTATTAGCTTCTCTTATCGATAATTTATATGAGGTGAAAATGAAAGAAAAATTTATTGTATTCCTTCTGAATTATTTCTCTTCTCAAAATGTTGCTTCCAGATTGAGACAGACAGTGTTGTGGTGTGACGCTTTATTGAAATGACGAAGAGTCGGGTGGGAGGCCACCTAATTATGTGTTGTATGCCATATAGTACGAAAGACTGGCCATCTTGAGTACGAATATGGTTGTCTCATTCATATCTAAATCCTCACTCATTCTTCTTCGTTCAATTTATTGACTTACAGATTCTCCCAATTGCTTTGTTGTGTTGTTGTTCTTTACCCAGTTTTTCAATCAAAATCATATACACAAACTCTCCTTTTCCGTAGAACCTATTCTTTGATGATTTTAAAAGAAATAGAATAGTCCCGTGTAGCAGGTAGAATTATATGTCGAGTATAGGTATGATTGCATGCCGATAAATGGTGGACATCTGCGAGCAGGAAAGAATGGATACACCGATAACGTGGTCGTGGAAAAGACATCAAGTCAGACAGTTGTTCTTATTATGAGGATCTCATAAGTACGGTAGATTGCGTTAATGCGATGCACTTCAAATCAGAAGATTTCGACGTGAGATGAATAATTAGCGAACCGTAATAAAAAATTAATTATAAAATAAGGAAGTAAAGCTGTGTACATCAGAAAGAGCGAACGAGTGTCGGAACGACAACCGAAGATCAAAGAATTCTGAACAATGACTCAGATAGGAAATTAATACGTGAAGCATTTCTTCGTCGCAGGAAGATATTTTCCATAAAGATTCAAGATTGAAGAAATATTAATTGCGAACCAATTTGGAATGTGTTCTTCAAGGAATTGTGAGTTTCTCTAACTTGAGTAAATAAGTTATGGTGAATTAGTACCCTTAACCAAGCCAATGACAAAAGTTCGATGCAGGAACATAAGTGGAAATGAAGGAATGATGATTCGACTGTGAAATCTTTTAAGGAATAATGTTCCAAAACTAATTGAGACCATGCGTGGTTACCGAGAGATAAACAGATTAATTAATAAATATGAGTATATATCGTCAATGAAAAGAGTTAATTGATTAACTTCACCAACTAATGGTCAGTTAAATGGAAATCGATCCCAATTAAATTAAATCAAATTCTGACAAGATTTTCGGATCCGAAATCAAAGCAATTAAAAATACGGAGGAAGTAGAGACCTTAGTGGAAATCGGAAATTTCGTAGAATTAGCGTGATGTTACTGCAAGCATGTGCGAGGTTTTATCTAGATGAATAGGCCTTTGCAATAAACAAGAAGAACATTTTCAAGAACTGAAGGTTCAAGAAAAAACAAAGAAATTTTACCATCTGTAATAGCTTTCCAGGAAGGAATTGAATGTATACCCATATCGAATGATGATTGAAGGGAAATTATTGTAAAATAGTGGAAAAATCCCAAATAAAGTATCCGATGTAAGATAGAGACTCACGAAGTCCGCGTGTGAACTCAGGAAAAAGAAATGTTGATCAATTGGGGAAAGCCAAATATGTGATAAGTGATGATTTAAGCGAGGCTAAGAAAATAGCTCCCGATGAATTTTAATAATTCTGTTAGTAAGAATTTAAATATTAAAAATAAAAGCCTTCATTCCAGTGTTAACTCCAGAATTGGCTTATCTAATAATGAACAGATTAGTATTATAAAGAAAAAGAGATTCCTTATATTTAAAAGAGATAATGAATAATGAGAATGGAAAACTAATTAAGAAAAGAAGTGGAATCAAAAGGATGATAATGAAATTTTATAAAATAGTCCAGGATATAAGAAAATTGTGAACATCAGTTGTTCCAGAACTGATATGAGAATGAAGTGAAACGCCGATGATTGGAGATTGGAATTTCATTCAAAGAATACGCGTAAACAGGGAAGATTAAACGAAGGTATTGTGGCGAATATATGCCTTTTCTGACACCCTATAGGTACCGTATGGCTACAGGATACCGGTGCTATTTCGTGACTGATCTTAGGAACAACATGAAATATAATTGGTTCCAATATAAACTGTTGTTTCTAAATTATTTTAATAATCATAGAATAAATGATTTATCAACCGATTATGTTTTGAATGAAAGGGTGAAATGCAGTTTTGATTTAGTTCCTGATTTATGTTGATACTTACTCTGTTGTTAAATATCAAAGGTGGTATTAGTATAAATGATTGATGTTGACTTCAGTATGGGATGTTGTGAGCATCAAAGTTCATACTGATATCTAATTTGATATGACAACAAAATGATTATTAACATCAAGAGTTCGGTTTTGAAAGGGAAGGTCATGTAAGTAATTGTCGTAGCTACTGAAGAACCAAAACCTGCATCAAAGGGGTGAATATGATATTGTAATGATCTCAAAATGAATGTAGTTCGAAAACCAGAGATGAAGAAAGCGTTATTTGAATTATTAGGAATAGGTTAACCAAACATGATTATCCTTTTATTGTTAAATGCTTTACCCGGGGAATAAGGTTCGTTATTACTTCACGGAGATTGCAGCATGTTACAAGATTCAAGTATCAATTATAATTAATCGATCTGATTAATATGTTGGCAGAAAGGTGGGAAACGCTATGAACTGTGCTGAACCAAAATAAGTTATACCATTCATGAATAGATAGGCACAAATAAGCCAGAAGTAAGAAATAGGGGTTGGTTAAATCGTGGTAACTCGGGAAATTTAGGTTACTCCGAAAATATGATACAAGACATAAAGATAGAAGATGACTTTCGGGTAATGTGGCGTGAAGAAAAGAAGGAATGTTATATGTGACGGAACGTCAGAGAAAAGCATTGTAATAAAATTTTAAATAATGATTAAGTGGTGAGCTAAATGCAATTGTCTAGATTTTCTCTTTAATTTTAAATTTTAGAATGGACTTACGATATTTAGAAACCGAAGACGCCAGGAATTCAGTATATGATTCGCGGATGGATAAAAAGTACATGAGATCGATTAAAGGTTCCCGAATACAATTAAAACGACCATAGGTCAGGCTAATCGAACAGAAAGAGACATGGAAAGTAGAACATACAGTGAAAATGGGAGGCATTCATGAGTATGAATTATTAGAATTAGAAAGAAAAGAAGATTAGTATAAATTAAATTAGTCCTTTGAGACAATGAGATAGATAGAACGATTACGAATGAGTTGGCCTTGTTGTCACAGGTATAACGAGTTCATAAGACGTTCATATGTGTATGACCAGGAAGAGTAATTTAGTTCCATATGTATGAAATAGAAATTTGAGTCAGGTTGCATGAGCAACTGATAAATTTGATGTCAGTAGGAGACCGTTAAGTAGTGGTTAAGGTGATGAGTTCTGAGAAATTCTAAGTGAGATACTTGAAAAGTATCATTGTCTGATCCTTAGTATGATTCAGAGGACATAATCTTTTTAAGGGGGGAAGGATGTAACATCCAGGAAATATCGTGCAATTATGTTTATTAATAAATAATTATTATGTGATTATTGTGTGAATTTTGGTGAATTATTTGATGATTGATATTAATATTTGGGTGTTTATATCTGATAAAATTAGGATATTTTAAATTTTAATTATCCAGAATAAAATATAGATAATTTTGATATTTTTCTAGTAATTTTTGGATTATTATATGACTTTATAAGGATTTATATAATTAATCATGAGTATTTTTAAGTAACTATAAAATTACTTTTTAGAATTTCAAATCGTCTCACTTCAACCGTTTTTGTGTTTCTACAACCCGAAACTCTTCAGAAAACTCCTTCTTAACCTAATCTGATAATTCTGAACACTTTCCGTGTTTTGACTTTTCCGATCCGGGGTACGGTTTGACCTGTACGAGCCCCGGCGTAAAATTTTCGATACGCTAATCATTTTATAGATCGATAAAACCCGTATTCTTGTAAGACAAGATATTATCACCCTATTTTTGTATAAAGTGTGTTATAAGAGGCTCTGTTTTGATAAATATCCATATCTGGTATTAAATTATATCGTTTTTATAGTTACTTAACGGCTAAGTAATCTATTTTCATGTAATCATGGAATTATTAAATAAATGAAATATGTGATGGTTTTGTTAGCTGTGTGTTGACCTATTGTTTATTATGGGTAATTGTTAGGTCAAAAATTGCTTGTATAATTATTTATTGAGCTGTATGAATTTATTTCGCTTCTAAAGTGATTTTATTAAATATGTATTATGATAAATGCTAAAATTATTCCAAAATTATTTTTTTGTTGCCTTATAATTTTATTTATTATTTTGGGAGTTTATAAAATGTAGAAATCAATATTTTATTGATTATTTACTTTTAAATGATTTACTGAATTGCATTTAATTATAAAATCAGTATTTAATTTCAGAATGTTTCAAAAATCATGAAAATTTTAATCTATTAACTTTTAAATATTTTGAAAATTTTAAAATTATTCCAGGAATTTTATGGCTTCTATTTACTCGCGTTTTTATTCGTTAATTCGTTAAAATACGGGTATGATGTAAGTTCCAAAAATGATTTAAAAATCATAAAACTTATATTTTGTTATCTTTTGAATATTCCGGAAATTGTGGTATGTAATTTATAATTTTCTCGACAAAATTTGACGTGCAACTATTCCATTAAATTGCAAGAAAACGGGTCAGAAATTATAATAAAAATAAATAAACAGCTAATCCTCAATTCCCCCACCCCTATATCTTTCACCTCTCCCTCACCGCCTCTCTCTCTCTCTCATTTTTCTTTCTTCCCCCAATTTCATGTGCTTCTTTCTCGACCTCTGCTTCTCCTTCTTCTTCTCGCGCGCTTGTTCCTCTATATTTCGGGAATTTCTCAGGCTTGCCCGTTGTTCTCTTCCTCGGATTCTGTTTCTCTGTTTCAGCCTCCGCCCTTCGCCATTTTTCGGCGAGGTGGTGGCGCGTGACATGTTATCCGTGCGTGTGTGTATTGTCCATGTATATATGTGTGTGTCATGGGGGTGTGTGTGAGTCATATGCGTGCGTGGGATGGCTTTACCTTGTCGCTGTTCTGTGTCCTCTGTTGTCGTTTTCTTTTTTTTCCGGTGACTATCACCGCCGCCCGCGCGTGTGGCGCGTGTAGTTGGCGTGAGGTTTCCAGTTGTTTCCTGTTGTTGTATGCGGGTGTGTTCTGATTAAATTTTTTTATTAAAAATTATTTATTTTCTGCAAGAAAATGAATTGATTAAAGTTTCGTGAAATGAATTTATTCATGCGAAAATAATTAAATAAATCGATCAAATTTTGCGTTGGAAACCCGAAAATTAATCGGATACCCGCAAAATTTTATCGCCATCGGCGATGAGCCTCGACGAGCCGACGGTGGACAATGATGAGTAATTCTGAGTTCTAAATTATAAATAAATAAAATTAGTTTGTAAAATTAATTTTGATACGCAAAAAATATGGATAATATTAATTAATAACAGAACTGTATCGATGGTTGGGATTTGCGAATTTGGAATGGTTGGTGGTGGTTGTTGTTGTTGATTGTGATTGACGTCGAATGGTTTCGACGGGTAGGCCGATAAACAAAGGAGACGCTGCCCGATTTTCGGAAAATTAATTCCGAAAATACCGAAACATAACCTATAATTATCTGAGACGTCGAACGAGGATATATATTTATATTTTATGAAACTGATTACGTGTTGAGAAAAGATATTTTATAAAGAGTCGATTACCCAATTTTTCTCAAAACGACAAGTATACATACTTTCCGAGAACAAATACCGAACCAAGTTTCGAAGATGTGAACCATAATTGCTATGTGTATTTCAATAATACATATACATACGAGTCGGGTTATGAAATCATATGGGTAGAATTGATAGTGATATTATGTCAGGCTAGACGATTATCTAAACTAGGGTATTTCAACCCTGTAGGTCCTAGTAGGAAGACCCGAGGAGTGACGTCGGACTAAGAATAGCCTAGTGGTCAATCGTCTGACTCAATAAGATTCCAATCGAAGGACATGAAGGATAGAATTGTATCCGAAATAGGCTAGTGGTTTGATGATAAAGCCGAACGTTCAAGTCGAACCAAAGTCAACCAGTAATGGTGATTAAAGCTTATCAAGGCAAGTATTCATAACTTTTCTTGTAACATACTGCAATTACTTCATTCCTATTCTAAGTTCAGAATAGTTAAATGTTTTATATTTTGCTTCAATTACTCTTAAAAATGCAAGTTCCTTTCATTATTGTTCCTATATTATCGATTGATCTCTTGAGCAAATACCTATTCTTTTGGGTTATTTGCGAACCCTGAATTGGGGTGTTCTGAAATCAAAATGATTTGACATTAAAATATTCTACGGGCTGGATGGTTATTGTGAGGGCCAATGATGAGTTGGATCCTATGGGTCAGGGATGGACCGGACCCTTGGGCGATAGTGCCTGGGTACCCGACTGGATCTATATAGTGAGATATAGATTTGCACTGTATCCTGGCTGTTCAGCAGGATATAGGTGCGAACTAGTGTCCAGTCTAATTTATTGTTGATCTCCATTAACGACATTCCTTCTTGAAAAGTTTTATGATTACAAAACCGGACAAAACCCTGATTCAGGAAATGAATCTGAGGATTGCTCATCACTTCTGTTTTATAACTCAAGGCTGGTAACAGCTAAGGTTTATTCGCTCAACTACCTCAAATAAAAAGAAATGTTTAAAATTATTTAAAGATTTTGTCCGGAAAATTTTCTGTTGATACTAAAGGTTGGCAATCATTTATGTACTTGCTGGGCATTTTTGGCTCACTCTTGCTTTGTAAATTCTTATTTCGTTCAGAAACAGATAAGGATAAAAGTGAATAGCTTTTGATAGACTGCAGAAGTTAGAGAGATCTCTGCTGCGAGAGGACGAAGATGTTAGAAAAATAAGACAAGAGAATTATTTCAAAGGTATTTAAACTTGTATTTTAGTCATTGTAAATTGTAGAAGGTTAGATTCTTGTTTCATACCATAACCTGTAAACGATCCGGATTGAATGGGGTCAATTATATATTATTTTATGTTATGTAAAGATTGTTTAGTGACACCAAATCTTGACCCCGGATTTGGACTATTATAACATGGATTTATGATTTTATTTTCAACATACAAACACACAAATATGCTTATTTGACCATGTAATGAGTGAGATCCATAAAAGACTTATGCAATAATACCTATATAGTGAGCGTTAGGTTAGTGGATCCCAGACTATAAAAAGTCATAGGTCACTAGGAACAAAATCCCCTAAGAACTTAATAACTCGAGCATTAAAGAGCCCACTCATGATCAATTTTGCATACACGCATATTTTTTTTCTTTTTTTTCCTACTTTTTATCTATCTTTTTTTTTACTTTTTTTTCACAAATTTCTGGACGAGTGCATTTCGCTCCATCTCGTTCAACCCTAGACTGCCCATATAAAATGAGCCGGCTACTAGCCATTTGACACTTAGCCACAACAACTAGCAATGAAATCCAATTTCTCCAAATTTTTTTAAATATCCATGTTATTTTATTATTAAGAGAATATTCTAAATTCTAAATATAAACAAGCGATTACACCTCGACAAACAAATAAACCATGACCATGATCTAGCCCTCAAGCAACCTATAAGACTTAGTGAAATATAATTGTCTCTAGCATACAAATTAACTCGATAATGCTTAACATCACTAAATACGACATCACTACACTAGCATCAATATCACAAATCAATCAAGAAAAATCATCTAAGGGATCATGTTATTATGCAAATACATGAAACTATATGAGCAAATTATCATAAAAAACACAAAAAAACTACAAAAATAAAAAAACTACTACATGGCAAACATGCAACTATATGAACTAAACTAGCATGAATATGCAAACTACATGGCAAACATGCAACTATATGAATTAAACTAGCATGAATATGCAAACTACATGCGACTCACACAAAACACATACTCCTTAACTATTTTCCCAAACTTAAAATATTCAATGTCCTTAGTGAAGGTAATAGCAAGGAAATAGGCATACCTAATCGGAACCAGAATCATCACCCTTAAGGGTGGAGTGTCAGGAGTTTCTGGAGGTGGATACACTGAATCCTCACCGAATACTGGCCACTGAATGTCAACTCCGGTGGCTCTGAAAGCAGTAAACAATGCCTGGGTGAGATCCTGTGCAAACCTGCTATGGATGTCGTGCATCGCATCCATCCTCCTAGCTAGACGCCTATACTGCATCGTACTCAAACCAGCACCGCCCAGTGCTTCCTCCTGCTGCTGTTGCTGCTGCGACCCCGAAGGACCAGCCTCTTCTCCCAACTGAGCTCTCCAAGCTGCTCTCCTTGCCTGTTGCGTCCCACCAGCATAAGTCTGATCCGCTAGCTTTCCACCTAGCATATGGTCATAAGAATAACCAAGTCCCTTAGGATCGAGCTTCCCACCATACCACTTAGTCATGTTCAACAATGTTGAACTGTCAATCGGAGCACTAGGGAGCTGCAGCTGCTCATGTGCGGGCCAACGAACTCCAACCGCCATGCACAACTTTGTCACAATGGACGCATAGGGTCTCGAACCCGTAGTACTCCCTCGCAAAAACCTCAAAATACCCTGATGGATAACCATCCCAAGATCAACATAGTTCCCCTATAAAATACCCCACAGCAAACGAGCACGCTCCACAGTAATCTCATGCACATGAGACGATGGCATGATGTTAGCACAAATAAAAGTGTTCCATGCACGTGCAAACCTGTTCATGAACTATGTTGGAAACGTGGTATACTCGTCCGTGCCCTTCTTGAACTTCCAATGAGTTTCAGGCACACAAAGGGTAGCAATAATCAGATCCAAATTAAAATCCTTCGGAGTCTTCTCATTCTAGTTCTCCTACTCCTCCTTCCTCTCGGGCTGCTCGATCACCGTACGAATTGCCTCAACACTGTAATCCACTGTCATCCCCCTCACCAGCGTGAAACCATTCTTCTATGCCTTAACATTAGCATAAAACTCACGCACCACACTCATGGGCACAGTATCGGGTGTCTCGAAGAAAACCACCCAACCCATCTCCAAGATCATCTCCAACAGCTTACCATCTTTCCCCGATGGCAGAAAACCACACTCCTTGGATATTGGCTTCGAAAGCAGCCTCACATACTCCGCCTCCGCATCGGGAGTTGAAAACCTTGTCCTCAAACCACCCGTACTCGAAGAATCGGTGGTACTGCTGCTAACTTGAGTTCGCTGACTTTTTGGTGCCATTGATATCGAAAGGGATTGAGAGAATAAGTGTTTGTAAGAGAGTTTATGTGTTTGAGAGTTTTAAGAATTGTTGGAGAAGTTTGTGTTTAAGTGTATGTATATATAGGAGATTGAGAGAGAATTAGTTATGGAAAAGGAGTGGGAATTGATTATGGGAATAATGGGGATAATGGGTTTGATTTGGAGAGGGAAATTTGGGATGTGGAAGAATAAAAATTGGGTGAGAATTAATTTTGTGTTAAAAGCCCCGATTTTCTCTTCAAAATCTACTTTATTTTTTTTTTCTGAATTCGGACCCCAGCGCGGCCGCGCGCTATCTTGGCGCGGGCACGACAAGTTTCTGGAGTTTCAGCGCAGGCGCGCCTAGTTACTGGAAAAACAGCGCGGCCGCCCCGCTTTTCAGCGCAGGCGCGCCATGCTTCTGAAGTTGACCCTGAATTTTTTTGTTTTTTTGATTTTTTTTGTTTTTCTATTTTCTTCCTACTTCCTCTACCTACTAATGTACAACAAACTTGGGTTGCCTCCCAAAAAGTGCTTGTTTTACGTCATTAGCTTGACATAGAAACTCGATATCAAGTAGACAATAAAACGACACTAACAACTTCATGGTTTTCCGTATCCCCATAGTAGTGCTTCAACCTCTGACCATTTACTTTAAATGCTTGGCCTGGATCATTCTCAAAAATCTCCACAGCTCCATGCGGAGACAAAGTTTTGATTATGAAAGGCCCTGACCATCTCGACTTCAATTTTCCAGGAAAAAGTCGGAGACGAGAGTTAAACAATAGAACTTGTTGTTCCAGCACAAATGACTTAAGCACTAAACCTCTATCGTGCCATATCTTGACTTTTTCCTTGTACAATTTGTTGTTTTCATATGCTTGAAGCCGAAATTCGTCGAGTTGATTCAATTGAAGTATTCTTCTTTTACCAGTTGCATCCAAATCAAGGTTGAACTTCTTCAAAGCCCAATATGCCTTATGCTCGAGCTCCACAGGAAAATGACACCCCTTACCATAAACCAACTGAAACGGCGACATACCTAGTAGAGACTTGTATGCTGTTCTATACGCCCAAACAACCTCATCAAGCTTCAAAGACCAATCCTTCCTTGATGGACACACAACTTTCTCTAAGATATGCTTGATCTCTGTGTTAGACACCTCTGCTTTACCTTTAGTCTACGGATGGTAGGCTGTTGCAATGCGATGATTCACATTATACCTTTGCATCATGGCAGTGAATTTGTGATTGCAAAAATGCGATCCTCATCACTGATTATGACTCTCGGAGTTCCAAATCTTGTGAATATCTACTTATGCAGAAAATTAAGCACCACCTTCGCATCATTTGTCGGCAAAGCCTTGACTTCCACCCATTTCGACACATAATTGACTACCAACAAGATATACTGATTATTGCAAGATGAGATAAATGGCTCCATGAAGTCTATTCCCCAAACATCGAAGATTTCAACTTCGGGAAGCACATTAAGAGGCAACTCATCCCTCTTAGACATATTACCCACTCGCTGGCATCGATCACACTTTAAAACAAATTGATGTGCATCCTTAAACAATGTAGGCCAGAAGAATCCCGCTTGAAGGACACGAGTTGCTGTCTTCTCTCCATCGTAGTGGCCTCCATAAACAGTTGAATGACATTCTCGTAAGATCCTCCCCCGTTTTGTTGTACGGAATACATCTCCTGATGATTTGGTCAGCTCCTTGCCTAAACAAATATGGTTCATCCCACATGTACCATTTCACCTCATGAAGAAACTTTTTTCTTTGAGCATTCGACAAGTCGGGAGGCATGATATTACTCACAAGGTAGTTCATAATGTCTGCAAACCACGGTTCTTCCTCTTGCACTCCAAACAGTTGCTCATCGGGAAAAAAACTCATTTATCAACGTCTTATCCAGTGAAGTTGCACTTGGATCTTCTAAATGAGAGAGATGATCAGTGACTTGATTCTCAGTACCTTTTCTATCCTTGATCTCCAATTTAAATTCCTGAAGCAAAAGAACCCATCTGATCAATCTAGGCTTCGAGTCCTTCTTCGAGACGAGATATTGAATTGCCGCGTGATCAGTGAAAACTGTCACCTTCGTCCCAAGTAAATAAGATCGAAACTTTTCAAAACCGTAGACAATAGCCAGAATTTCTTTCTCAGTAGTAGTATACTTCAGTTGAGCACCATTTATGGTCTTACTAGCATAGTAGACCACATGAAATATGTTGTTCTTTCTCTGGCCAAGAACTGCTCCAACTGCGTAGTCACTTGCATCGCACATCATCTCAAAAGGTTCATTCCAGTCAGGTGCAGTTATGACAAGTGTCGTGATTAAACCCTTCTTTAAGAACTCAAAAGCAGCCCGACACTCGTCATCAAAATTGAAAGGAACATCCTTCTCTAGCAGATTGCACAAAGGTTTAGAACTTTTCGAGAAGTCCTTCATGAACCACCTATAAAAGCCCGCATGACCAAGAAAGCTGCGAACTCCTTTAACAGAAATCGGTGGAGGAAGATTTTTGATGACCCTCACCTTGGCCTTGTCCACCTCAAGAACATTACTAAAGACCTTGTGACCAAGAATAATGCCTTGTTGCACCATAAAGTGACATTTTTCCCAATTAAGAACCAGATTGGTCTCAACACACCTTTTGAGAACGTCGCCAAGATTCTACAAGCACTCTCAAATAAATCGCCAAACACAAAGAAATTATCAATGAACACCTCCACATTTTGACCAATCATGTCAGAAAAGATAGCCATCATGCATCTCTGAAATGTGGCAGGTGCACCACACAGACCAAAAGAAACTCGTCTGAAGGCGAAAGTACCAAATGGACAAGTGAAGGTAGTCTTTTACTAATATTCCGGAGCAATACAAATCTGATTATAGCCCGAATAGCCATCCTGGAGACAATTGTACTCATGCCCAGCCAACCTGTCAAGCATCTCAACAATAAATGGAAGAGGAAAGTGATCCTTTCTTATGGCCTTGTTCAGCTTCATGTAGTCCATGTAAACTCTCCACCCCGTGACTGTTCGAGTAGGAATAAGCTCATTCATCTCATTAGTAACAACGGTGATACCTCCTTTCTTTGGTACACATTGAACTGGACTCACCCAAGAACTGTCAGAAATGGGATAGATGATCCCTGCATCCAGCCACTTAAGAATTTCCTTCTTCACCACTTCTGTCATTATAGAATTTAGCCTCCTTTGCTGCTCAATAGTAGGCTTGCTACCTTCCTCTAGCAGAATTTTATGCATATAATAGGAAGGGCTGATTCCCTTGATATCTACTATCGTCCATCCAATTGCCAATTTGAACTCCCTTAGAATTCTTAAGAGTTTTTCCTCATCACTACTTGAAAGATCAGATGCGATAATAACAGGTAACGTAGATTCTTCACCCAAAAAAGCATACCTTAAGTGTTCAGGTAATGGTTTAAGCTCAAGTGTAGGAGCTTCCTCAATAGATGGCTTGAGGCGCTTGGGAGATTTGTTCAGCTCCTCCATTCCAAGAGATTAAAAAGGCATATCCATCTTCCTTTTCCAGGGAGAAGCATTCAGATATTGTAACTGCTCTTCACCTTCATCATCTTCGCTCTCAGAATTCCCTAACAAGGCATTTTCTAATATGTCAGACTTTAGCAATTGATCAAGTTCTGAAGTAACCACCTAATCGACCAACTCCACCTTTAAGCACTCCTCATTTTACGTAGGGAATTTCATGGCATTGAATACACTAAAAGTTACATCCTGATCCAGCACTCTCAAGGTTCGGCCAGTTGCCAAGAAAGGTCTTCCCAAGATTATGGGAATCTTATTATCCTCCTCAAAATCAAGAATTATAAAATCAGTAGGGAAGATGAGCTTATCCACCTTGACCAAAACATCCTCAACAATGCCTCACGGATATGTAATAGAATGATCAGCCAGCTGCAAGGTCATATAAGTAGGCTTTGGATCAGGTAAGTCCACCTTCTTGAAGATTAACAAAGGCATCAGATTGATGCTAGCTCCCAAGTCACACAAGCATTTATTGAACGACACATTTCCAAAGGTGCAAGGAATAGTGAAGCTTCCAGGATCTTTAAGCTTCAGAGGCAACTTCTATTACAGCATAACACTGCATTCCTTCATGAGAGCAACAGTCTCTAAGTCATCAAACTTCACTTTTCAAGAGAGAATACCTTTCATAAACTTCGCATAACTAGGCATCTATTCAAGAGCTTCAGCGAAAGGTATGTTGATGTGAAGTTTTTTGAACACCTCCAGAAACTTCTCAAACTGCTTATCCAACTTTTTCTTTTGCAGCCTCTTAGGAAAGGGAGGTGGAGGATAGATTTGTTTCTCCCCTGTATTACCCTCAGGAGGAGTGTGTTTAATAGTAGTCTTCCTTGGCTCCACTTCAGCTTCCTTCAACACTTCTTCTTCAGTTACAGCTTCTTCATCCGTCACTTGAGAGTGTTCGGGATTTGCAACCTTCCCAGACCTTAATGTAATTGCATTTACCTGCTCCTTAGCTTCCCTTTTTCCTGGTACTTCAGTGTCACTAGGAAGTGTACCAGGATGACGATTTAACAAGGCATTGGAAATTTGTCCAATTTGATTTTCCAAGGTTTTGATATAAATCGCTTGGCTCTTGCACTTGAGCCTTAACTCCTCCAAATCAGATTTTTCAGTAGACTGTTGCAGCTGGAGTTGCTGCCTTGGCGCATATTGTGTCTGTTGAAAACCAGGGGGTTGTACTGCTTTGCTGGATACTGTTGATAAGGTTGTTGAACCGCATTCTGAGTGTTGCTCCAGCTAAAGGGATGATTGCGGTAATTAGGATGATAGGTGGTTGGCACAGGTTACTGCGACCTCTGAAAGTTGCTAAAAAACTGAGCTGATTCACTAGAGATAGCACACTGATCAGTATCATGGGCACCAACACAAAGCTCATAGACACTAGTGATTTGATTAACTCCATAATTAGCCAAAGAATCCACCTTCATCGTCAACGCCTTAAGTTGAGAAGCTATAGTAGTAGCTGCATTTAACTTCAGAATTCCTGATACCTTACCCTAAGGTAGTCTCTGAGAAGGATTCTGGTATTCATTAGCAGCCATCAGTTCAATCAATTCATAAGCTTCATCATAGCTTTTCGCCCACAAGGCTCCTCCTGATGATGCATCAAGCATGGGTCTAGAAGTAGTACGCAAGCCATTATAGAAGCAGTTAATGATCATCTAGTCGGGCATCCCATGACGAGGACACTTCCTAAGCATCTCCTTGTATCGCTCCCAAGCCTCACACAAAGACTCTCCAGAATGCTGCGCAAATTGAGTAAGAGCGTTCCTGATTGCAGCAGTCTTTGCCATAGGAAAGAATTTAGTAAGAAATTTATGAGCCAAATCTTCCCATTTAGTATTTAGTGATAGAGCCCGGTGGCAAAGAATGTAACCAGCTCTTAGGTTTATCCCTCAAAGAGAATGGGAAGAGCCTTAGTTTTATAGCATCTTCAGATACTCCATTGAACTTGAAGGTGTCGCAGATCTTGATGAAATCTCTGATGTGCATGTTGGGATCTTCTATAGGAGAACCCCCAAACTGAACTGAATTCTGTATCATCTGAATCGTACTAGCCTTGATTTCAAAAGTGTTAGTCATGATGGCTGGTTTGACAATGCTAGACTGCATATCATCAATCTTTGGTTAAGAATAGTAAATCAAAGCCTTTGGATTCGCTTCTGGTTCACACATTGCAACAAGAACTTTATTTTCTTTCTCAACTAAGATTTATCCTTCAACTTTCTCCTCTGTAAGAACTTCTTCGAAAATTTCCTTAGCCACTACTACTTCTTCCTCAGTATTATTGTGACGCCCTCAATCTCGGGGTTAGGAAATGAGGACCCACACACCTTTAAACTATGAATAAAATAAGCATAAACCCCGATTAACTATTAACGGGATCAAACATGATAAAGTTTGAGACAAGATTACAACTACCAACAAAAAAATATAATTTATAACCCAAAATAAAACCAAATTTACATAGTCGATCCCGACTTGGAATCGACAGATAACCCATTGTATCTTAACAACTTTTCGGCTAAGCGCTTGCTCACTCAAAACTTATTCTACCTACTCTGACATCTGGAAGCCCTCAACACGGTAGGGACCACCAGGTACGCTCTTATGAGCAATGCACCTAAGCCTGGCCATCCTCTTGCTTAAATGTCATGGTTAAATTAAAAAAATATATAAGTATAAAACTCAGCAAGTAACTATAACACAGTTCTATGATACAAAATCCACAATATATCATTACTGTTTTCAGGGCATTCTACTAACATCTCTTGGTTGCAGATTTCTGTCTTTTGGGGCTATGAAAGGGTTATGGAGAAAAGCTTTGGGCTTTCAGGAAACAAGGCTCAAGATAGGGTGAAAGACGATATTCATCACAAATCACTAATAGGATCACAAATGATCTTTCAAATGGAAAGCGAGAATATTTTCATCATTGGGAATCAATTATACGATTAATAATATTAACGGAATCAAAATCAGGGTTCACAGGCTATAAACTAATCAATATCACAATCAACTCTTTTCAAAGCAATATAAGCCAATTCATTTTCAAAGAATCAATTACTGAATAGGAAATTCAATTCCTCTTTAAATAAATATGGAACCCTTGATTGGACAACTTTAACTTTCATTTCATAATAATACGGGTGATCAGTACGTACCGACCTCCATCCGGTCTTTAAGGTACCTATGGCATAATTTCAGCCTTAAACTGGACTAGCCACGCTAGCCTCTTTACATGACTGGACTAGTCCCATTAGTCTCTTATGTCTCAATCCAATCCATCAAGAATTCGTTTGGAAAACCTTGTGTAGGAAAAATAAAGGTTTACTAAATCCATTTTTATCATTACCGAGAATATGAAATCATTCAGACTATTGCAAGTCGAAACTCATTCTTAAGTTCAATTTCAAGAATTCAAAGGAAGTGAATAAACCAAAGATAAGCAAAGTTCAATGCTAAGGATCTTGATCAAATGATAACAAGGTATTCAAGTTAGAAAATCAAAACCATTTTAAGGATCATTAAGGAATAACATAAACAAAGGAATAAAGGATCATTACACAAGGGGTTCGCAAAGGTTCTTATAGGGTTTACAAGAATTACAGGTATTAACAAGTGATCAGGATAAGGAAAGGTTACTAAAAGGTTTAAATAATAATGTTATCAATAAAAAGGTTCACAAGGACAATGACAGGGCATCTCAAGAATGAATAACAGGGGTATATCATTATAAAAGTTCAATACTCTACATGGCATGAACAATATCCTCTTTAAATCAATTTACGCAAGTAAGTAAATATAAGTCATATGTCATAGGTCTATTTGTATATTCGAGGATTCAACTCAACTCAAATAAGAATATAATAAGTAAATAGTGGATCTACCGTCAAAGAGATCTCGCAAAGTAATATCTGTCAAAGGATTCAGAAACAAGGTTCATCTACAGACTTGAGGAATTAATTCACTGGAAGAAGTTCAAGAACATGCCTCAGTGATATAAATCAAGAGTGTGGATTTAATCAAGTGACAGAGATCTCGTCAGGGTATCAGATAATTACAAGGATTTAATCTGAAGAAAATCAAAGTGTCAAAGTCAGGACATGAAGAAACGTCACAGAAGTTAGTCACTCATGAACCAGACAATACATCGAGTGTCAACATTGAAGTGGTGGAATTGATTCATAATTTCAATGATTTTCAGAAGATATTCAGAAGATTGGTTGCTGCTCAGGATTAGTATTAATTCTCTATTAATTAATTAAGTCATATAATTTAATTAAGAAAATAAATTATATCTGCAAAGATTAAATTATTGATTAATTGAATTAATTGATTAATTAATTCAGAATTAATATTAAGGACTTTCAGGATTTTAATTGGTTTAAAATCTATTTAAATTCAAACAAGACAAACTGATTGTATTAGTATGACAATCGGTATGACAATAAATAGTCATACCGAAAGTCATGCTAATTCATTTAATTGTCTTGTTAGAATTATTATTAGATTAAAAATCTGTTATTAATTTCAGCAAGACAATCTGATTGTACTAATATGACAATCGGTATGACAATCAATAGTCATACCGAAAGTCATGCCAGTACAGTTGATTGTCCTACCGAAAGTCTTGCTGAGCTAAAAGGAATTGTCATGCCAGTTCTTTTGTGTTCGGCTGTTTGTTTTAAAAAGAAGCAGAAGACCAATTCAATTAAAAGAATCCAGAAAAGAAGTCAAGAACATACAGAGAGAAAAAGCAGCCAAATATTTCATCTTATCTGCTAATTCAAGATCACAATTTCTAGTTTGTAATGTTAAATCCAATCAACTAGAAATCATTCTCTTGTTCTTGTGTAACAATCTAGCGGATCAAAATCCCTAGAACTTAATCTCAAATTGCGTTTAGCATTTGATTCTAATTATTACAAAAATAGAAAAAGTTCATGTCGAATTTATTCTAGATTTGTGATAATTTATTTGAGATTAATTCCTTGTAATCGATACAGTTGTTGTAACACCTTTCAAGTTTATTAATATTTTTATTTAACTTGAATTTTGTTTCACATTTTGTATTCCGCATTTATTCGATTATTTGGTACTGTTTGTATTCAACCCCCCTTCTACAAACACATTGGGACCTAACAGTAGAGTTACTTGCTTGAATTCGCTTTCCTGTTTCACAGAAGTTGAACTACTGCCACCTAGTATACTTTCCCCTTTCCTAGCCAGAATGCCCTCACGCTCCAAATCTACAATCCAAAAAACAAAACCTTAATTAGATTCCCACTTGACGTCCCCAGAACCCTTAACATTTCCCTTAATTGCAATACCCTAAGAGTACGTATATACTCTATTATAAACACACAACACACTTATACCATAACTCACATAATTTAACCATATAGACTTCGGATCACGTATTGCGATACAAATATGACATATAACATTTAATCATTGTATTTCAAACTCTATACTCGAGTTATCATAACAATACATAATCTCATATCAAGACGACTCAAAAACCCCCCTTTTACATCATTAATTCGAACAAAACAAACAAACAAACCACATAATTCTTAGAAATCTCACATGCATTCATTTGGTAAAATATTGGATTCAAATCAATTATGTTTACAACCATAAACCATTCGGCTTTATCACATAACAAAAAAAAGAGATCCAATAATTCTTTTAGACTCTAATCTTGTCAAATACAACCTCATATCTTAACATGCAATCCTTATTTCATCCAAATCTAACTCCAATTCATCATTATAATTCATGGAAACACATAAGCAACACTTTAAGCACATAATCCATTTTAATTTTCTATAAATTTGACTTATACCATTCGAGTTTCTCAAGAAACATCACATGCAATACCACAAATTAACATGCAAGTATAGGGATCATTTATAATCTTTAGTTCAATCCAACATTCATCCTTTTAAACCTTTTTCATAGAAAATCGAAGCAAGTTTAAATCCTCAAATCAAAACCCTTTATAAGCTTGAATCAAAATCAAAAACCCCTTTTTAAAAAGTAGAAATTCGAACTAAAAACCACTAATTAAGACAAAAGATTCTTTGATAATTAACCTTAATTACCTTAAGCAAACAACTACTCCTCTCCTTATTATTTACACAAATTCAAACCAAACACTAACACAAAACCAACCAAATCACTTGCAACCATTTTAATGCTACCGTTCATACTATCACACAATAAAATAATTCTTCCCACATAATTTTTAAGAAAAATTCGACCATAACAAAGGTTCAAGACCAAAAGAAACTTAGAACATTGACATGCAATGACTTTTAGTGACATGCATATAGATTCTTATGACATGCATCCCATTTCAATCAACTAAACACCAAAATCACTTAGTAATAAACCTTATTTCCCATCTTCTAAACACAAAACTTCATTTACCATCAAAATTCAAGAATCCGTCAAATATTAAACATGCAAGCTATATTTTAACAAGAATACATCATTTCACTAAGAATATCACATTCCTAAAATCCCACCGGCTCTCCTTGGATCATGGCCGGTGGTGGTCGAACTCAAGAGTGCCCAACACGGGTCTCCTCTTTGAGTTTTGAACCTTAAAACCATAAAACACACTTGTTTACATTCCTTTATGATCACATACCAAGAAATTACACTTTCTTGAATATGACCCAAGAAATTAAGCTCAGAAAAGTTGCTTATAAACTTACATGCAAAGTGCAAATGAGTAGAGGGCTGAAAATAATGATTATTGATGGATATATATTTGAATTTAATCTATGTTTTAAGGTTGCATGTAAGAGAGAGAAGAGAGATGGAGAGAGAGCCGAGAGAGAGAGAGAATTCGGGAGTGAGGAAGGAAAAAGAGAGAGAGAAGAGAAGTGAGGGAAGAAAGGGAGAAAAAGAGAAGGGTGGGTGGTTTATATAATGGTATGGCAAGGGTAGTATGGTAATTATGCCATAATTTGATTTTCACTTCTTATTTCTTTTATTCTCATTCCCAAAAACGAATTTGAATATTATAAAGCTCTCTCAGAAAAGATGAGAATGGAACGAATAATAATTTAGAGCATATATGTCGAAATTAGATTTTCAGCCATATTTTCAGAATAATTTTTGAGCGAATGGTTGATTAAATACGGATTTTATAAGATTATGCTGAAAATAGCATTTTAACTCCATAAAATCATTTTAAAATGTAACGATCATGAAATAAATCCGTTTACCATTTTTAGGAAGTCTCTAAGACTATTTTGAAGGTAACAAAACAGATTTCACGCCTTGACCTTATTCGAGTAATTTTATAAAAATGTTCAAAGGTCTAATAATCCTTATTTTAAATCAAATAAATCCCTTAAATCCTTTTAAAAATCAACAGATCACGTAATCATGTATACAGACAAGCAAGCACATATATTCACACATCACAACTCATATCTGATCATAAAATTTCCCATTTTTATTATTATTCCTCTTTCGCGTATCGGGTCACGTTCTTCCTGACGGCCTGACGCTCAGCGTTTCAATTACGCTTCACAATTATCTTTATCAACCGACACTTCACTAGAACGTAATACTTAATTAAACATTTCATTTCACATAACATTTCATTTCACATAACAATATATATTTTATATTTAAACACTTTAATCCCTTTTTAAGACGGGATCCGTTCTACCTGACGGCCCGACAACACAGCTTAACCCCTAAGCTGACTCTTTAAATTGGAACGCATCTTTCTACGCTCCCAGATACTAATATACAATCAAGACAATTAACCATCAAAATTATTTAATCACATAATTTATAATTATACCACAAAATCATACTTTATTCCCTTAATTACGTCACGAAATTCCCAGTCGTTACAATCTACCCCCTTTAAAAGGATTCTATCTCCAGAATCTGGTCTAAGCAAATAGATGGGGATACTTTTCTTGTATTTCACTTTCTAATTCCCAAGTTGACTCTTCCACTAATGGATTTCTCCACAACACTCTAACTAGAGGCAAAACTTTATTTATAAGCATCCTCTCTTTTCGATTTAAGATTCGAACTGGTTGTTCCACATAAGATAAATCTGGTTGAATTTCCACTGGTTCCAATTCGATCACATGGCTCGCATTAGCATTATACTTCTTTAAAAGAGATACGTGGAATATATTGTGAAGATGTTGCATTTGCGGAGGAAGCGCTAATTCATAAGCCACATTTCCAACTTGTCGTAGTACTTCAAATGGTCCAATATACCTAGGACTCAACTTCCCTTTCTTTCCAAATCTGGTTAAGCCTTTCCAAGGAGATATTTTTAACAAGACTTTGTCTCCAGGTTCAAATTGCACATCTTTTTGTCCTCGATTTGTGTACTTTATTTGTCGATCTTGAGAAGCAATTAATCTTTTTCGAATCATTTCTACCTTTTCTTTCGTTTGTTGAACTAGCTCTGGGCCAATTAATTTGCACTCACCAACTTCGTCCCAATATGCGGGGGATCTACACTTTCTTCCATACAACGCTTCATAAGGCGGCATGCCAATACTCACGTGATAATTGTTGTTGTAGGAAGACTCATTCAATGGCAAATGTTCCTCTCAATTTCCTTTGAAATCTATCACACAGGTTCACAACATATCCTCAATCGTTTGAATCGTCCTTTCACTTTCTCCGTCGGTCTGCGGATGATATGTCGTACTCATTTTCATCTTAGCTCCCAAATGATCATGAAATTGTCGCCAAAATCTTGAGTTAAACCTCAGGTCTCTATCAGACATGATAGATACTGGAACTCCGTGACGCATCACAATCTCGTTCAAATACAATTTGACCAACTTTTCTAACAAAAACCTTTCGTTTATTGGTAAGAAATGAGCTAATTTCGTCAATCGATCAATTAATACCCAAATCGCATCATGATTAAACTTGGTCTTTGGTAATCCTACCACAAAATCCATCGCGATATGTTCCCATTTCCATTCTGGTATGTCCAGTGGTTGAAGCAATCCACTTGACCTGTGATGTTCCGCTTTTACTCTTTGACATGTATAACACTTACTTATCCATTCTGCGATTTCCTTTTTCATGTTTGGCCACCAATAATTCTCTTTTAAATCCTTGTACATTTTCGTACTTACAGGGTGAATTGAAAATCTCAAGGTATGCGCTTTATGCAAATTCTCGTGCTTTAGTTCCTCAACATTAGGTATCCAAATACGTGAGTTAACACAATATATCCCCTTTTAATCCTTTTGAGCTTTGATTTCCTCTCCTGACAACTTATTTTTCTCGCGGTTTATTACTTGTTCTTGACAACATCTATTCTTCTCCAAAATTTCAGGTTGAAATGACATAGCATACATTACTTCAGTTCCAAGTTCTGGAGTCTGCACCTCTATTTCAATCATTTCAAAATCCTTGATCAATTCCTCCGATGAAGTTAACATATTTAAATCTTTCCTTGTGACTTAAAGCATCAGCTACCACATTTGCCTTTCCAGGATGATAATTTATTGCACAGTCGTAATCTTTGATAAATTCTAACCATCTTCTTTGTCTTATATTCAACTCCTTCTGAGTGAAAATATACTTCAAACTCTTATGATCTGTATAGATCTCGCACTTTTCTCCGTACAAATGATGCCTCCAAATTTTAAGGGCAAACACAATTGCTGCCAACTCCAAATCATGCATGGGATACTTCTGTTCATGCGGATTTAGTTGCCTTGACGCATACGCTATTACCTTTTCGTGTTGTATTAATATGCATTCAAGCCCTTTATACGAAGCATCACTGAAAATCACAAATTCTCTTTTCTCATTTGGTAACACCAACACTGGGGCAGTTACCAATCTCTTTTTCAATTCTTGAAAACTTTCTTCGCATTTATCTGTCCATACAAACTTCTCGTTCTTCCTTGTTAGCTTAGTCAATGGAACAACAATCTTAGAGAAGTCTTGCACAAACCTTCTATAGTATCCGGCTAATCCAAGAAAACTTCTGACCTCCGTAGGAGTCTTGGGTCTTTCCCAATTCATCACAGCTTCTATCTTGGATGGATCTACTTTGATTCCTTCTTTATTGACTACATGCCCAAGAAATTGTACTTCCTTTACCCAAAACTCAAACTTTGAAAACTTGGCGTATAGCTTTTCTTTTCTCAAAATTCCCAAGGATATCCTCAAGTGCTCCATATGCTCTTCTTCCATTTTGGAATATATCAATATATGATCGATAACCACTATAACAAACTTATCCAAATATTGCTTGAACACTCTATTCATAAGATCCATAAATGCGGCTGCCGCGTTTGTCAAACCAAACGCCTTTACCAAAAACTCGTAGTGTCCATATCTCGTTCGAAACACCGTCTTGGGTATATCCTCCGCTTTAATCTTTAGCTGATGATACCCAGATCTTAAATCAATCTTGGAGAAACACATAGCTCCTTTTAACTGATCAAACAAGTCGTCGATTCGCGGTAAAGGGTACTTATTCTTAATCGTCAACTTATTCAATTCACGATAATCAATGCACAACCTCATACTTCCATCTTTCTTCTTTACAAATAACACCGGTGCACCCCCACGGGGATACACTCGGGTATATCACTCCTTTATCCAATAATTCTTACAGCTGCGCTGCTAATTCCTTCATCTCAACTGGCGCCATACGATAGGGAACTTTCAATACTGGTTCCGTTCCAGGAGCCAAATTAATCATAAAATCGATCTCTCTATGTAGAGGTAGTCCAGGTAATTCATCTGGAAATACATCGGGAAAATCTCTTACCACAGGAATATCTTCAATCCTTACGGATTCTTTCTCTACGTCCTTGACATGAGCCAAATAAGCTTCGCATCCTTGACGTAACAATCTCCTCGTCTGAATAGCCGTTAGAAATTTCTTCTCTTGTCTTTTTCCCTTGAATGTCACTTCATCACCATCCTTGGTTCTTAACTTCACCTTCTTACTTTTACACTCTATTTGCGCCTCGTGGTTTGACAACCAATCCATTCATAATATAACATCGAACTCTCCTAACTTAAAAGGGAGTAAGTCAGCAGAAAAGTGCCGACCTTCTATAACCACAACACATTCGGGACAAACCTTATTAACAATGACTTTCTCTTGATTTGCTACCTCTATAATCAAATTAGGTTCTAGAGGGTACGCAACACAATTTGGTCTACCAAGAATACTTTCAGAAATTAAAGATCTAGTTGCTCCAGAATCCATCAATACTTTTACTTCTACTGAGTTAATAACAAGCATACCTACCACCACATACACATCTTGCACAACATCTTTCATTGTCATATTGAAGGTTCAAGCTCTGGTTTGAGCTGTTGGTACTGGGAGAGTTGGCAGTCCAGCAATCCTAAGAACATTGGCCTTTTGAACAAGCTCCTTGCAGCTTCTGGCCATATGGCCCACCTTTCCATATTTGAAACAAGTTAAATCAGGCTTCTTTGCTCCACTTGGGCACTCCGACGAATAATGCCCTTTCTGGTTACACTTAAAACAGGTCACATCCAATTTGTTACACCTTCCTGGGTATCTCTTCCCACAAAATTTGCAATCTTGAATCTGGGGTCTACTATCATTTCCCGATTGTCCTGCTTTCAGAAAACACTTCTTCTGAGCTCCGTTACTGGGTTTAAACTTTTGAAACTTTTGATTCTGACCTCCACCATTCTTACCAAACTTCCCTCTAAACTTTGAACTTCCTTGCTCTTGCTCTAAGCTCTTAAACTTCCTTTTCCTACCTTCATTTTCTCTTTTTACAGCTTCACGCCGTCCTTCCACTATCATTGCCTTCTGCACCAAGGCGGCATAATTCTTGATCTCCAACAGTGCCACTTGACTCCGAATCCATGGCCTAAGTCCCTGTTGGACCCTTTTGGCCTTCTTCTCGTCCGTATTCACATACTCCGGTACAAATCTAGACAACTCTGAAAATTTCACTTCATATTCTACTACCGACATATCTTCTTGCCTAAGGTCCAGAAACTTCATCTCCAACTGATCTTGCATATAACTTGGCAAATACTTCTCCAGAAATATTTCAGTAAACTTTTCCCACGATAAGTCCTTTCCTTCAAGTAAAGCCTTAAAAGATTCCCACCAGAAACCCGCTTCATCTTTAAGGTAATAACTCGCATACTAAGCTTTCTTTTCATCCTTAACTTCTGCTAACTCAAACACTTTCTCCATTTCTCTTAACCACGACTGAGCTTTTATTAGGTTGGGTAAACCTAAGAACTCTGGGGGATGAACGGATTGAAAGTGTTTGAAGTTTCCAACTTTAGGGGCTATAGGTTGTTGCAAAAGCTGAGCAAGTCGGCTCATCATAGTAGTTTCTTGATTCATTTCTGGGTCTTGGGTTTGGATTTCTTCTTCTTGGTGATCTGGTAAGTTGGCCATTTCTTACAAACCTGATTGAGCAATTATTTAGCAATATGATAACATGGCATTGATATATATAATAACATTTTATTACGAAATCGTTTTTGCGGGTTTTAAGCTTTACTTAATTTTGCACATGCAATCCTATTACTATATAATTTCTCATATCATTGGTGTTGTCTCATGGCACAAGGTACAATTTACAAAATTTTAAATACGGGTGTACGGAAATATGGTATGCAATACAGTTTATAAAGATTTCCAGGTTGCACAATAGGAAACAAGATATAAGATTGATTCAACAAGCCAAAGGTACATAGATAAGAGTCTAATTATAACAAGTTCCGGAATAAGGTACAATAATATAGAGGAAAAACTGGATAACATCCCCCTATCTACCCCTAACTTCCAACAACTACTACTGCAAAGTTCTGAGATACAATACAACAAATGAAAAAGGGATCCCGACATCTGACCAAGTATCCCAAACCCTACCGGTGCTGAAAAACAACAACTACGGGCTCCACCAAAAGTCCCGCCTGACTAACATCTAATCATCCAGAATCTCTCTCAACACGACCAACATCCAGCGAATGATCTTATGCAGCCTCCGGGCCTCAGCATCAACATTATTAGTGGATGGTCCCTCATCCAATCTCCTTCGGGAAATCTGCTCTCCCATCTTAATCCGGACTCTCCACTCATCATCCATAACTGAAGAGCTCTTCCTAGACTCTCGAGCTAGCCTATCTACCAAAGCTCCCAACTCAGGAATACGGGAGTAAACAAAGTCTCGATCCTGGGCTAACTTGCCACCAACACTGACAGGCACAATCTTAGGCATCTCAGACTCTGGCTCAGGGGCTGGGGTCTCTGACTCTTGCCTCAAGGGTGATATCTGCATAGGAATCTCAGTACTCTCAGATGGATCCTCCTCTGAATCTGAACTAACATACACAGGCTCCTCTGAAGAGGGTAGAATGGGGCCAACTGGGGTACCGGTCAAACAAACCTCTGAATCGGAATCACTACCACTACTGGGATCCTGAAGGGAAAATACAAAACAGCAACCAAGAAACAGCATTAGGGTTAAATAAAGCTTCCACCTAACTCACACCCTAACTCTAGTTGCCACTTTAACTTATATACACTTTCCTTAGACTATACCTAATAGTCTAACTCAACTCTATATGAGTCGAACACTCTCGCGATATAGATGTATACCCAAAATACCCTTTTTAATCCTAACTTATCTCAGGGACTAGATCCTGTAGCTCTGATACCAACTTGTGACGCCCACAATCTCGGGGTTAGGAAATGAGGACCCACATACCTTTAAACTATGAATAAAATAAGCATAAACCCCGATTAACTACTAACAGGATCAAACAGGATAAAGTTTGAGACAAGATTACAACTACCAACCATAAAATATAATTTACAACCCAAAATAAAACCAAATTTACATAGTCAATCCCGGCTTGGAATCGACAGATAACCCATAGTATCTTAACAACTTTTTGGCTAAGCACTTGCTCACTCAAAATCTGTTCTACCTGCTCTGGCATCTGGAAGCCCTCAACACGGTAGGGACCACTATGCTCTTACGAGAAGTGCGCCTAAGCCTGACCATCCTCTTGCTTAACTGCCATGGTTAAATTAAAATAAAACATATGAGTATAATGTTGGATTTTTAACGCAGCGGGGGCATGGCAAAACACTTTTACACATACAAAATCCAAATAAAAGCATACAGATCATGAATAAAAATTCGAGGGATCGAATCTAACCTTTTAAAATAATTCGGAGACAACGATCAGAGATCCTTAGCAGTTGCTCCTCAAGTGTCAAGCACTCCACCGGTATCCACCAAGAAAACGATGTTAAGGAGGAGGAAGGAGGTGGAGAGAATTGGGTTTTCCAAACTTTTTGGGTTTTGTGTGGGTTAGTCTAAAATTAGGGTCTATAATAGTGTATTTATAGGCAAAATTTTCAGCTGAAATTTTCCCATAAATATTATTATTATTATCCCATTTATTATTCTCATTAATAATTAAAACACCTTTTAATCATTAATCCTTTTTCTAAACACTTTAGAAATAATTCTCTCTCTTGATTTAATTTCCAAAAATTAAATCCTTTAATTAATAATATTAAGAACTTTTCTTAATTAATTTATAATCAATTAAATCTCATTTAATCAATTATTAAATTTGCCAAGTAATTATTTATTTCATAAATAAATAATTATTAGCCATTATTAATTAATTCCTCCACCATTAAATCATTCTCTTTTTATGGTGTGACCCTATAGGTTCAATATTAAGCCGATAGTAGAAATAAATAATAATAAAAGTATTTTATCATTATTTATATAAATTCTCTAATTTATTAAATATGATTAATTAATTAATCACATTTATTTTACATCGTGAGGGATACTTCTCAGCATATCGCGACTATCCGGATAATATGAATTCACTGCTTAGAATACCAAGAACCTATTCAGTGAATAGTTACCGTACAATAAACTCCTTCTACCCTACAATGTCCCGATTAAATACAAGGCATGGATCTCGTGTCAAGCCTATCTAATTCAATCACTTGCTTACCATTTACTATGCGTAGTTCTATGCAAATTAGAAACTCCTTTCTAATTTCATTCACTCTGGCCAGAGATTCCTGAACTAGCATAACTGGATCAGCCTTGAACATTCGCTTCCTTCACTGGAAGGGGTAGATCCTTTATTGATCATACACTATCTTCGTGTACAAATTGCTATACCCAGAAGAGCCCTAATAATTGTCCTTGGAGACTAAGCACTAAACCAAAGCATAGTTCAGTGTACACAAGATTACTATGATGACCTCAAGTCTAAGGATACTTGTACAACTATCACTAAGCGAACAACTACTAACACGTGAGTGAACTCCATCAGTTGTTCAGCTGGGCGAGTCATGTTCAGTGAACTTATTATATAATAAGCACCTACATACTAGCTATAGTGTCACCACACAAATATCTATGAGAACAGACATCCTTCATAATGAAGTAAGCATAGTATGTACCGATCTTTGCGGATTATTAATTACCAGTTAGTAATCCTACGACCAGGAACTATTTAAGTTTAGAGTTATCATCTTTTTAGGTCTCACTATTATGATCTCATCATAATCCATAAAAAGCTTTACTCTAAACTATGGTATATCTTATTTAAACACTTAAATAGATAAAGCCCGTAATAAAAGCAAAACAAGTCTTTATTAATATCAATGAAATCAAAACAGATTACATAAAAGTTATTCCTAAATCCTAATACATGATTGGACTTAGGACATATTCCTTTCATATAACTCAACAAGTAACTATAGAACAATTCTACGATACAAAATCCATAATATACCATTACTGTTTTCAGGGCATTCTACTTAACATCTCTAGGTGGCAGATTTCTGTCCTTTGGGCAATGAAAGGGTTATGGAGAAAAGCTTTGGGCTTTCAGGAAACAAGGATCAAGAGAGGGTGATAGCCGATATTTATCACAAATCATTAACAGGATCACAAATGATGTTTCAAATGGAAAGTGAGAATCTTTTCATCATTGGGAATCAATTATACGTTTGATAATATTAACAGAATCAAAATCAAGGTTCACAAACTATAAAATAATCAATATTAAAACCAACTATTTTCAAAGCAATATAAGCCATTTCATTTTCAAAGAATCAATTACTGAATAGGAAATTCAATTCCTCTTTAAATAATTATGGAACCCTTGATTGGACTACTTTAACTTTCATTTCATAATAATACGAGTGATCAGCCCATTCCGACCTCCATCCAGTCTTTAAGGTACCTATGGCATAATTTCAGCCTTAAACTGGACTAGCCAGCTAGCCTCTTTATATGACTAGACTAGTCCCACTAGTCTCTTACGTCTCAATCCAATCCATCAGGAATTCGTTTGGAAAACCTTGTGTTGGAAAAAGAAAGGTTTACTAAATCCATTTTATCATTACCGAGAATATGATATCATTTAGACTCTTACAAGTTGAAACTCATTCTTAAATTCAATTTCAAGAATTCAAAGGAAGTGAATAAACCAAAGATAGGCAAAGTTTAATGCTAAGGATCTTGATCAAATGACAACAAGGTATTCAAGTTAGGAAATCAAAACCGTTTCAAGGATCATTAAGGAATAAGGTAAACAAAGGAATAAAAGATCATTACACAAGGGGTTCGCAAAGGTTCTTATAGAGTTTACAAGAATTCCAAGTATTAACAAGTGATCAGGATAAGGAAAGGTTACTAAAAGGTATGAACAATCATCTTATCAATAAAAAGGTTCATAAGGACAATGACAGGGCATTTCAAGAATGATTAAAATGGGTATATCATTATAAAAGTTCAATACTCTACATGGCATGAACAATATCCTCTTTATATCAATTTATGCAAGTAAGTAGAGTTACTTACCTGAATTCGCTTTCCTGTTTCACATAAGTTGAACTACTGCCACCTAGTATACTTTTCCCTTTCCTAGTCAGAATGCCCTCACGCTCCAAATCTACAATCTAAAAAACAAAACCTTAATTAGATTCCCACTTGACGTTCCCAGAACCCTTAACATTTCCCTTAATTGCAATACCCTAAGAGTACGTATATACTCTATTATAAATACACAACACTCTTATACCATAAATCGCATACTTTAACCATATAGACTTCGGATCACGTATTGTGGTACAAATATGACATATAACATTTAATCCTTGTATTTCAAATTCTATACTCGAGTTATTATAACAATATATAATCTCATATCAAGACGACTCAAAAACCCCCGTTTTACATCACTTAATTCGAACCAAAACAAACAAACCACATAATTTTTAGAAATCTCACATGCATTTATTTGGTAAAATAATGGATTCAAATCAATTACTTTTAGAACCATAAACCATTCAGCTTTATCACATAACACAAACAAGAGATCCAATGATTCTTTTATACTCTAATCTTGTCAAATACAACCTTATATCTTAACATGCAATCCTTATTTCATCCAAATCTAACTCCAATTTATCATTATAATTCATGGAAACACATAAGCAACACTTTAAGCACATAATCCATCTTAATTTTCTATAAATTCGACTTATACCATTCGAGTTTCTCAAGAAACATCACATGCAACACCACAAATTAAAATGCAAGTATATGGATCATTTATAATCTTTAGTTCAATCCAACATTCATCCTTTTCAAACCTTTTTCATAGAAAACCCAAGTAAGTTTAAATCCTCAAATCAAAACCCTTTATAAGCTTGAATCAAAATCAAAAACCCCTTTTTAAAAGTAGAAATTCGAACTAAAAACCACTTAATTAAGACAAAAGATTCTTTGATTCTTAACCTTAATTACCTTAAGAAAACAACTACTCCTCTCCTTTTTATTTACACAAATTCGAACCAAACACTAACACAAAACCAACCAAATCACTTGCAACCATTTTAATGCTACCATTCATACTATCACACAATAAAAATCATTCTTCCCACATAATTTTTAAGAAAAATTCGAACCTAACAAAGGTTCAAGACCAAAAGAAACTTAGAATATTGACATGCAATGACTTTTAGTGACATTCATATAGATTCTTATGACATGCATCCCATTTCAATCAACTAAACACCAAAATCACTTAGTAATAAACCTTATTTCCCATCTTCTAAACATAAAGCGTCATTTACCATCAAAACTCAAGAATCCATCAAATATTAAACATGCAAGCTATATTTTAACAAGAATACATCATTTCACTAAGAATATCACACTCCTAAAATCCCACCAGCTCTCCTTGGATCACGACAGGTGGTGGTCGAACTCAAGAGTGCCCAATATGGGTCTCCTCTTTGAGTTTTGAACCTTAAAACCACAAAACACACTTGTTTACATTCCTTTATGATCACATACCAAGAAATTACACTTTCTTGAATATGACCCAAGAAATTGAGCTAAGAAAAGATGCTTAGAAACTTACATGAAAAGTGCAAATGAGTAGAGGGCTGAAAATAATGATTATTGATGGATAGATCTTTGAATTTAAGCTATGTTTTAAGGTTGCATGTAAGAGAGAGAAGAGAGATGGAGAGGGAGCCGAGAGAGAGAATTCGGGAGTGAGGGAGGAAAAAGAGAGAGAAGAGAAGTGAGGGAAGAAGTGGAGAAAAAGAGAACGGTGGGTGATTTATATAATGGTAGGGCAAGGGTAGTATGGTAATTATGCCATAATTTGATTTTCACTTCTCATTTCTTTTATTCTCATTCCCAAAAGAGAATTTGAATATTATATAGCTCTCTCAGAAAAGATAAGAATCGAACGAATAATAATTTTAGAGCATAGATCTCGAAATTAGCTTTTCGTCCATATATTCAGAATAATTTGAGCGAACGGTTGATTAAATAAAAATTTTATAACAAGATTATGCTGAAAATAATATTTTAACACCATAAAATCATTTTAAAAGGCAACGGTCATGAAATAAATCCGTCTACCATTTTTAGAAAGTCTCTAAGACTGTTTTGAAGGTAACAAAACAGATTTCACACCTTGACCTTATTTGAGTAATTTTATAAAAATGTAAAGGTCCAATAATCCTTATTTTTAATCAAATAAATCCCTTAAATCCTTTTAAAATCAACAGATCACATAATCATGCATACAGACAAGCAAGCACATATATTCACACATCACAACTCATATCTGATCATAAAATTCCCTTTTTTATTATTATTCCTTTTTTCGCGTATCGGGTCACGTTCTGCCTGACGGCCTGACGCTTAGCATTTCAATTACGCTTCACAATTATCTTTATCAACCGACACGTCACTAGAACGTAATACTTACTTAAACATTACATTTCACATACCAACACAATTTCACATTTAAACACTTTAATCCATTTTTAAGACGGGTTCCGTTCTACCTGACGGCCCGAAAATACAGCTTAACCCCTAAGCTGACTCTTTAAATTGGAACGCATCTTTCTACGCTCCCACATACTAATATACAATCAAGAGAATTAACCATCAAAATTATTTAATCACATAATTTATAATTATACCACAAAATCATACTTTATTCCCTTAATTACGTCGCGAAATTCCCAGTCGTTACAGTTATCCAATGTTCTCTTAGGAGACCGAGAACGCGTATGCATACACGCTCACTAGAGTACCTAAAACAAATCAAGGAATAAATAACTAACAATGTACGAGTGACTAAAATTTAACGACTAATGATGACAAACACATAAGCTAAAAATTAACACCGATGTTCCCCGGCAGGGACGCCAAAAACTTGTTAGTCGCTAAGCACGCACGCAAGTATACGCGATCGCAAGTAATATAGAATAAATTCTAGTTTGTTCCCACAGGGATCATCTTAGGTTAATTTTAATCAATGTATCCATGAAACACTAGTATGGTTATTATCCAATGCTAAGACGAATAACAATTTTAGGTGATTTATACTAAATTGACTAAGAGATTATACTAAAGAACATAAATGAAGAGATTAAAAAGGTTGAATAATATATGACACCAACATGAGATTCTAACTTCATTAAATACTTCATTCAGTAGCCTTTTCGTTCTTAACCTTAGCACGCAATGGTGATGACACTAATCAGATAACATGAAACTGATAAACGCCAACTTTCGTTGTACGCATACTATACTACCAGACATCCACAAAAGTGTTTGAAGCTGAATAGACACCAATTATATTGAGACCCTATATGTCTATAGTATTTGACAACATAACGGTTTAATGCACAAGTTATATTTTGCAATTACATAGGGAAAGTAAGATGGTTAAAATTACCTACGAGTCATGCATATCACATACATGAACCTATGCTAGCATGGCAAGTTCTAAATCCTTAAATTCACTTTCGCTTCATTAAAGATTAACACACTATCTTATAAGTTCGTGATGCTCATAAGACGATTAAGCATGACCAAGATTAGGTTATCATACAATCACCACACACTAAGTTATCAAAATGAATTAATTAAAGAAATCCATAAATACATCCGTTAGAACTTCACGATAAAGATTAGCCCATAATCAGACTCATCATCAATGTGGGTTCCGATAAAAGCTTGGTATAATAAACGTAGTCTTTATAAAACAAATAATAAAAAAAGTACGTAATCCAGAGTATTAGGTTTAGAAAAACAAGAAACGAGCATCCAAGATTACAACTTAGAATAAAGATTCACAAGAATAAACTAGATCGTCTTCGCCTTCGTTGAATTGTACTATAGGTCTTCTTATTGTCTTCTCCTTAAGCTCCGTTATGAAAAAATGTCTTTTTGATGTCTTTAAATAGAAACCTAATTAATCCAAAATCCCAGAAAATTAGTCTTCTAATTAAAACAACAATCTGGAATTCCGACCTGGCGCGGCCGCGCGCTTCACCAGCGCGGGCGCGCTTTCTTCTGGAAAAACTAAAATTGCCTTCTTTTCTTGCTTCAATGAGTTGGTCTTCATGAGGCTTTATTCACTGGACACCATGCTAACACCACGTTAGCATCAAACCAATGCTAATTCACCTGAATTCCGTATTAATGCCTGAAATGCAAAAACACTAGAAAACACATTAAAACACCAACAACTTGAGTAAAAATACACCAATTCAGAGCTTTATGGAGCGTTATAAAGTATCATAAATGTCACTCAACATAAAACACCAACAACTTATTTTCCTGGCATGCAAATCAATTCATTAAGACTTAAACATCCCTCTATTCGTCATCATCATACTCAAATTAACATCAACTTATCAATCGGAAATAGCTCAACCTAAGGGATCATGTTATATGCATGCACATGCAACTATATGAACTCACATAAAAATAAAAAAATATGCAAACAAATTTGATCTATATGAATAATCATGCAAAATACGAATGAAATACAACTAAACATGCTATATGAATCTATATGAACACACACAAACTAATCCGTACATTATCACCCCCAAACTTAAAATTTTCAATGTCCTCATTGAAGGTAATAATAAGGATTTTAGGCATACCTAGTTTTCAGGAAGATCACCCTCCTCGGGTGGAGGATCAGGTGGTCAATCAACCTCGACACCAGTGTCTCGAGAAACAGTACCGAGAGCATGTGTCAAATCTGCAACAAAATGACAGTGAATGTTGTACATGGCTTTCATACGCCTAGTTAATCTCCTATACTACGCATCACCAACCCCAGTCCTATCAACTTCCTGCTGCGCATGAGAAGAACCCTCTGTAGGCACTGGAGGATCCGTTCGGCTACCCTCTACATCATCAAAAATATATCACAAGCCCTTATCATGGGGGTGCACCTAAGAATGCATAACTCAAGTGATCTAGTAGTGGGTTGAGCTCAAGTGTGGGAGCTTCTCCAATAGATGGCTCGAGACGCTCCTGAGAAATTTTCAGGTCTACTAACCCAAGAGAATCGAATGGTAGATCCAACTTCCTCTTCCACGGAGGTGCATTCAAAACCTACAATTGCTCTACTCCTTCTTCATCTTCAATAACTAATTCCCCTATTAAGGATCTCTCTAAGGTATCTGACTTTGGCCATTTCTCAAGTTCTGAATTCACTACAGAATTGACCATCTTTATTTTAAAGCATTCCTCTTTATCCGTGGGTAACTTTATTGCCTTGAACACATTAAAAGTGACCTTCTGATCATGAACCTTCATCGTAAGCTCTCCTTTTTACACATCGATCATAGTTCGGCCTGTAGTCAAGAATGGTCTTTCCAAGATGATGGGAATCTTCTTATCTTCCTCGAAATCCAGAATGACAAAATTAGCATGAAAAATGAGCTTATCCACCTTAACCAAGATATCCTCCATTATACCTCGTGGATAAGCGATGGAACGATCAACTAGTTTCAATGACATGTATGTTTGAAGATAGACAAGGGCATCAGATTGATGCTAGCTCCTAAATCACACAAACACTTATCGAATGACAAGTTTCCGATGGTGCAAGGAATAGTGAAGCTTCCAGGATCTTTAAGCTTATGAGGTAGTTTCTATTGCAGCACAGCACTCTTCCGTTAGAGCAACGGTTTCTAAGTCATCGAGCTTCACTTTCCGAGAGAGAATACCTTTCATAAACCTCGCATAGCTAGACATTTATTCAAGGAGTGTGTTCCACAATTTTCTTCCTTGATTCCACTTCTGCTTCCTTCTACACTTCTTCTTTAGCCACAACTGCATTTTCTGAAACTTGAGATTTTTTAGGCTCTTCGTCTTGCTGAATTTAGGGACTTGCGACCTTTCCAGACCTCAAGGTGATGGCATTCACCTGTTCTTCAACTTCCCACTTTCCTGGATTGGCTTCTGTAGCATTAGGAAATGTTCCTGGTGGTCGATTCAATAAGGCGTTAGCAATTTTCCCTATTTGGTTCTTCAAAGTCTTGATAGAAACAACCTGGCTTTGGCATATAAGAGCCTGGTTTTTGCACATAAGCCTCAACTCCTCCAATCCAAATTTTTCATTCGAAGTTTGACCTGCATCATGAGTTTGTTATTGAAGTTGGAGTTGTTGTCTTGCTGCAAATTGTTGCTGAAAACTAGGAGAATTAAATTGCTTGTTTCCAAACTGCTGGAATGGCTGTTGCATCGCATTCTGATTGTTGCTCCAACTGACGTTAGGATGATTCCAGTTGTCAGGATGATAAGTGGCAGGAACTGGCTGCTGCGATCTCTGAAAGTTGCTCACAAACTGACTTGAGTCACTAGATATAGCGCATTACTCTGTCACATGCGGACCTGCACACAGCTCACAAACACTAGTTATCTGCTTAACACCATAGTTAGCCAGAGAATCGATCTCCATAGTTGAGCAGTGATAGCCGTAGCTGTATCCACTTCAAGAACTCCTGCTATCATGCCTTATGGCAATCTCTGGGTTGGATACTGATATTCATTAGCAACCATCAGTTCAATTAGCTCATAAGCTTCCTCATAGCTCTTTGCCCATAATGCTCCACATGATGCTGCATCAAGCATGGGTCTAGATTGTGCTCCTAAACCATTGTAAAAAAAATTGATGATCATCCAATCAGGCATGCCACGATAAGGATACTTCTTAAGCATCTCCTTGTAGCACTCCCAAGCTTCACATAGAGATTCTCCCGATTGCTGCGCAAATTGAGTAAGAGCATTCTTGAGTGCAGTTGTCTTCGCCATAGGGAAGAATTTAGTAAGAAACTTCTGCGCAAGGTCCTCCCAAGTAGTGATAGAACCAGTTGGTAGAGAGTGTAACCAGCTCTTAGCCCTGTCCCTCAGAGGGAATGGGAACAGTCTTAGTTTCACCGCATCCTCAAAAACACCATTGAACCTGAAGGTGTCACAGATCTCTATGAAATCCCTGATGTGCATATTTGGATCTTCCGTTGGAGAACCCCCAAACTAAACTGAGTTTTGGACCATCTGAATTATGACATGCTTGATTTCGAAGGTATTAGCCGCGATGGCTGGCCTGACAATGCTAGATTGAACGTCATTGATCTTTGGTTGAGAAAAATCAATCAACGCCTTCGTTGTTGCTACTGGATCTCCCATTGCAATAAAAACTAGAGTACCTGAAACACAACAAGTAAACCGTGACAGTAAAAGAATCCGAGTCAGTGAACTTTAACGACCACAGATGACAAGCACATAAACTAAAAATTAACACCGAGTCCCCGACAGCAGCACCAAAAACTTGTTAGGGCAAAAATACGCACTAAATTACACGCAAGTATACGCGTTCGCAAGTAGTATAAGATATAAATCAGATTCATTCCCACAAAGACTCTTTTTAGTTAACTTAATATTACACACCTATGCAACAATGGTATGGCTACCGTTCAATGCTAAGACAAATAACAATTAGGGTTTTGATTAAACTAAGAGATAATACTAAATAGTATTAACTAAGAGAATTAAGTTTGAATTACTTATATAAGACAAACATGAGATTCTAACTTCATTACTACTTCATTCAAAGTCATTATTCTTAACCTTAGCATGCGAAGGTGATGACAACTAATCAAATAACACGAAACTAGTAAATGCCAACTTTCGTTGCACGAGTACCCTACTACCAGACATCCACAAAAGAGATAGAAGTTGAATAGACACAAATTATGTTAAGACCATATCTGTCTATAGAATTTGACAACATAAAGGTTTAATGCGCAAGTTATCTATTCTGATTACATAGAGCAAGTAAGATGATTAAAATTACCTACGAATCATGCATAACAAATACATGAACCTATGCTAGCATGGCAAGTTCTAAACCTCTATATTCACTTTCGCTTTAATAGAGATTAACATGCTAACTTATATGTTAGCTACGCACATAAGACGAATAAGCACAACCAATACTAGGATATCAATCAATCACCACACACCAAGATATCGAAACAAATTAACTATAGAAATCCATAAGTAAATCTGTTAGAACCCCACGATAACAATTAGTTCATAACCGAACTGATCGTCACCATGGGTTCCTGTGAAAACATGATAATAAACAATATCAGAGTACTAGGTTTCAAGACAACAAATCGAAAACAAGCATCCAAAGTATCAATATATAGAAGAATACGAAAGTCTTCTTCTCTGTAGCCGTCTCGTGCTCTCTAGGTCTTCGTATTACTCTCTCTGGTCTCCTTGTTCTTAAAAACGTCTTTTTATTGATATATATATATAGGCTCCAGGATGACCAGGACTCTCAAAATCTTCAATTTCGACTAAGATCAGGATTCTGGTGTAGAAACAGGGCACATGCACGCTATTTTCGGCCGCGGCCACGCTGAAATAGTGATTTAAGCGGCGCGGGCGCTCTAGTTCTGGCGCGGCCGCGCTGGCCTTCTGGAAAATTTCTTACATTTCTTCTTTTTGCCGTATCTTGAGTTCTGCTCGTCAGAATTAGGCGATTCAACTGCCCACGCGAAGCTAACGAGATTCTCTACAACTTGAGAATGGTATATGCTTCAAATTCTGATCTTTTTCAGCATAATTATTTGAAAGGCTTCTTTCTTCCTTGAAATGATGCCTGAAATGTAATAACACAAAAACACATAAAAAATACCAATAAATTGAGTCCAAAACACCAACTTAAGCTTGTAATGTAGTGTTTCAAGTAGATATAAAATCCATTTATCAAGAATTGCAAATATCGACAAGTCAAAAAGTTCATATAGAGAACTGGAGATATCAACAAGTCAAGAAGTCCATGTAGAGAACTAGAGATATCGAAACGTTAAAATCATATGTAGAGACCTAGAGATATCGACAAGTCAAAAGCTTATTTAGAAGATTAGAAATGTTAGATATATTTGATAATGTCATGGCTAATATGTTTTATGTTTAGCTTTAAGATCTTACTGAACAGGATAAATCAGTACTTAACTGTTGATCAGTACTTATACTGGAAGTCAGGATTTAAGGATATCAGTACGTATGTTATCAGGAGATAATCATCAGAAGATAGATATTAGAACTTAAGTGCTGAAGGATAATCAGATAAGGACAGTAGCTGATTAAAGGAAAGAAGATTGAGATAAACATAAGAAGAGATATGCATGAAGAAGGAATTCTGTGAAGAATGGAATACTTAGAAGAAAAGATATCTGATTGATATATTTTAGGAAGCAGAATTATATTCCATATCAATTAGCGATTATCTTGTAACTGTGTAGTATATAAACACAGACATAGGGTTTACACTATAAGTGTTATCATTATTAGAGAAGATTATTCATTGTAACCCTAGCAGCTCTCGTGATATTTGTTCATCACTGAGAGGTAACAGTTCCATACTGTAACAGAGTTTATTGTTTCAATAAAGTTTGTTTTCTGTTACTTAAGTTCTTAAAGTTCAATTTGAGTGTACTATACACTGTATTCACCCCCTCTACAGTGTGTGTGTGACCTAACAATTGGTATCAGAGCTACTCTGTTAACATACATACAGTTAAAGATCCAAACACAATCATGTCGGACACATAAACTCCAACTAAGCCTACCAAAACTGAGGAACCACCAAAGACACAAATTCAGAGTCGGTATGAGACCATCAGAGTTCCCATACTGAGACCATCTGAATATCCCATATGGAAGGTAAGGATGACCATGTTCCTGGAAGCAACAGATCCAGAATACCTTGATAGAATCAAGGAAGGTCCTCACAAACCAACCAAACTCGCTGTTGCAGTTGCAGGTGAAGCAGCAAAGAATGTACCAAAGGAGAAGAGTGATTATACTGCTGAAGACATAGCATCAATTGCTAAGGATGCTAAGGTACGACACTTACTGCATAGTGCCATTGATAATGTAATGTCAAACAGGGTAATCAACTGCAAGACTGCTAAGGAGATATGGGATGCTCTGGAAACAAGGTGTCAGGGAACTGACATAATTAAGAAGAACAGAAAGACAATACTCACTCAAGAGTATGAACACTTTGACTCAAAGGCTAATGAGTCATTGAATGATTTATATGATAGATTTGTCAAACTTTTGAATGATTTGTCATTGGTTGATAAAGAGTATGATCTTGAAGATTCAAACTTTAAGTTCCTGTTAGCTCTTCCTGAATGCTGGGATTTGAAGGCAACGACAATAAGAGATAACTACAATCTTGATGAAACAACTCTTGACGAAATCTATGGAATGCTCAAGACTCATGAGCTGGAGATGGAACAAAGAAGCAAGAGGAAAGGAGGAAATTCAAGGACAGTTGCTCTTAAGGTTGAAGAAGAATTCCCCAAAGCAGCTTGCTCAAAGAAAGACAAGGGTAAAGCTCTTTTCATAAAGTCTGATACTGAGTCATCAAGTTCTGAGAGTAATGATGACTCAGATTCTGAAAGCTTGCCTGAGACTGATGCTGATGAGGAGATGATGAAGCTGTGTGCTCTTATGGTGAAAGGAATCACAAAGATTGCATACAGGAAGTTCAGAAAGGGAAAGAAGTTTTCCAGGAAAGGCATAAGTTCTGATAAGAAGAATTTCAGAAGATCTGAAGGCAGAGGAGGAAAATCTGACAGAGGAGATTACACCAATGTTAAATGCTATAACTGTGGTGAGAAAGGCCACATATCTCCTGACTGCAAGAAGGTACAGGGTGACAAAGGCAAGGCTCTTGTCACAAAGCAGAAAAGCTGGACAGACACCTCAGACTCTGAAAGTGAGGAGAACTATGCATTGATGGCAAATGCTGATAAAGAAAGTGTTGAGAGCAGTTCTGAAGCTGCTGAAACAAAGGTACCTCAGACTACTTATGCTTTTCATACTGATGATATTAATGAGTTAAGAAGATATCTTAAAACCATGTTTGTTAGCTATAGAGATCAAACTTTAACATGTGAAAGATTAACTTCTGAAAATCTTGCATTTAAGAAAAGGAATGATTTCTTAGAAAAAAGAGTTAGTCATGTTCCATCAAACTCAGAAGGATAGAGATGATGCTTTTTATGTTAGGAATGAAGTGCTAAAATTAAATGAATCTCTAAAAACTGAGTTAGAAAAGGAAAGAGAGATTATCAGGACTTGGACTAACTCTGGCAAAACAACTCAAAATTTGCTAAGTAGTGGAAACTGGAAAGAGGGCTTAGGTTATGGAGAAGATAAGAAAGATAAAGGAACTGAAGAAATTAAGTTTGTTGATAAGCAAAAGCCAAAGTTAAAACCTGTTAAGTTTGTAACTGTAAAGTCTGAAAATGAAAATCAGAAGTTACAAAGGAATCAACTTCTGACAAACTAAAACAGGAAAAGACAGCTGAAGTGAACATAGGCTTAATGACGAAGAAGCAGCTTAAACATAAGCTGAAAGATGTTAAGAATGCAAACAAGGTAAAATCACCTAGGAAAAATAGGAATGGAAAGGAAGGTGTGAATAAAAGCAATAATTATAAACCTGTTCCTGATGCTCTTAGGAAAATATGTCATACCTGTGGAAGTTCTAACCATCTGGCTTCTTTTTGCAGGAAGAATAAGAATATTAACTCCTTACCTTCAAAATCAGGAGTTAAGAGTCAGTCTGTTAGATACAAACCACAAAATCCTTGTTTTCATTGTGGTAGTTTATGGCATTCCATTTATACTTGTAAGGAATATCATAGTTTGTACTATGATTATTATCAAATAAAACCTTCTTTGAAGAAAGTTTCCATTGTTCCTTCTAGTGTAAATTCTGATTCAAAGTCTGATAGTGTAAGTTCTGATAAGAAAAATGTTAACATAAACTCTGATGCTAAATCCGCTGCAAATGTTAACAAACTTAATAAGGCCAAAGGATCCAAGCAAGTCTGGGTCCTTAAAACTAATAATTAGTGGTCTTTGTGATTGCAGGGCAACAGGAAAAATATTCTAGTTCTAGACAGTGGATGTTCAGGACATATGAATGGAAATAAGGCCCTGCTATCAGACTTTGTGGAGAAAGCTGGCCCAAGTGTTTCTTATGGAGATGGCAACATTGGAAAAACATTGGGATATGGCAATATCAATCTTGGAAATGTCATAATTAAACAAGTAGCTCTGGTCTCAGGACTTAAACACAACCTACTGAGTATAAATCAAATCTGTGACAGAGGTTATCATGTTGATTTCTTTGAAGAATACTGTGAAATTGTGAGTAAATCTAAAGGCAAAGTTGTTCTGAAAGAATACAGGCGTGGTAACATTTATGAAGCTAAGCTTTCAACAAGTACTGATGGTTCTGTAATCTGTCTGATGAGTAGAGCATCAATTGAAGAAAGCTGGAATTGGCATAAGAAACTCTCTCATTTAAATTTTAACAATATAAATGAACTGGTCAAGAAAGATCTTGTGAGAGGATTGCCAAACACAGTATTTGCTCCTGATGGTCTTTGTGATTCATGTCAGAAAGCCAAACAAAGAAAATCTTCATTCAAGAGCAAGACTGAATCATCAATTCTTGAGCCTTATCATCTAATACATGTTGATCTATTTGGTCCAGTAAATGTCATGTCAATTACAAAGAAGAAGTATGCGTTGGTCATAGTGGATGAGTTCACCAGATACACATGGGTATATTTCTTGCATACAAAAACCGAAACTGCATCAACCTTGATTGATCATATCAAACATCTGGATAAAATGGTCAAAGATTCTGTGAAAGTTTTAAGGATTGATAATGGCACCGAGTTCAAGAATTTGATAATGGAAGAGTTCTGCAAAAGCCACGGAATAAAGCAGGAATTTTCTGCTCCTGGAACTCCACAGCAAAATGGAGTTGTTGAAAGGAAGAATAGAACTCTCATTGAAGCTACACGTACAATGCTTGAAGAAGCAAAGCTTCCAACCTATTTCTGGGCTGAAGCTGTGCAGACTGCTTGTTTTACTCAAAATGCAACACTCATTAACAAGCATGGAAAAACACCATATGAGATGGTGAAGAAAAAGAAGCCAAATCTGAAATATTTTCATGTATTTGGATGCAAGTGTTTTGTTCTCAAGACTCATCCTGAACAGCTATCAAAGTTTGATCTAAAAGTTGATGAAGGAATCTTTGTTGGATATCCACTTTCCACAAAAGCCTTCAGAGTCTATAATTTGAGAACAAAAGTGGTCATGGAATCTATCAATGTCTCTTTTGATGACAAGAAGATTACTGGTCTTGAAGATTTCATTGACCATGATCAGCTGAGATTTGAAAATGAAGACTCAAATTCTGATACTGAAAATCCTGAAAGTCTAAGTCCTGATACTGTAAACTCTGATGTTATTGAAACTGTGGTGACTACGTCAAAGGAAGATGCACCTATGCAGGGGGAGCATACTCAAGATCCTACCACATCTCAAGAAACATCAGAACATGCATCTGGCTCTTCAAGTTCTGATTCGTCAAGTTCTGATAAGCCAAGTTCTGATAGTGCTGAAAATCTAAATACTGAAGAATCCAACTCAGAGAGCATAGTTTCAGGGGGAGCATCAGAAAATGAAAATGAAGATAGCATGGATCATGGGGGAGCATCCGGTTCTAGAGAAAACCTTCCATCTGCAAGGAAGTGGACAAAATCACATACACCTGATTTGATAATTGGAAATCCTGATGCAGGTGTCAGAACTAGAACAGGTACTTCAAATGAATGTCTTTACAATTCTTTTCTCTCTCAGACTGAGCCAAAGAAAGTGGAAGAAGCTCTTCAAGATGCTGATTGGGTGCAAGCAATGCAGGAAGAGTTGAATGAATTTGAAAGAAACAAAGTCTGGACCCTAGTGCCAAGACCAAAGAATAGATCTGTTGTTGGTACAAAGTGGGTATTCAGAAACAAAACTGACAGTGATGGCATAATTACAAGGAATAAGGCAAGGCTGGTTGCAAAAGGATATTCTCAACATGAGGGAATTGATTATGATGAAACATTTGCACCAGTTGCTAGGTTAGAAGCCATAAGGATATTTTTGGCTTATGCTGCTCACAAAAAGTCTGTCTTTCAAATGGATGTGAAAAGTGCTTTTCTCAATGGAGAATTGGAGGAAGAGGTATATGTTGAACAACCTCCAGGTTTTGTAGATACCAAACATCCAGATTATGTCTACAGACTTGATAAAGCACTTTATGGACTTAAGCAAGCTCCTAGAGCATGGTATGAGACTTTAGCTCAGTTTCTTCTGGAAAGTGGATTCAACAGAGGGACAATAGATAAAACAATATTCTACCTCAACCATGGAAAGGACTTACTTCTGGTCCAGATTTATGTTGATGATATCATTTTTGGATCTACAAATGATAAACTTTGCAAAAAGTTTGCCAAACTAATGCAATCAAGATATCAGATGAGTATGATGGGGGAACTTAGCTATTTTCTGGGCCTTCAAGTCAAGAAGAATGAGGAAGGCACTTTTATTTATCAAACCAAGTACACCAGAAACTTGCTGAAGAAATTTGGAATGCAAGATTGTTCAAGTGCATCCACTCCAATGGCCACTGCTATAAAACTGGATAAGGATACCGGTAAATCAGTAGATATTACTGACTACAGAGATTTTGCAGGGTGCAAAATTGACAGGAAAAGCACAAGTGGAAGCTGCCAATTTCTTGGAGGCAGATTGGTTTCTTGGTACAGCAAGAAACAAAAGTCAATTTCCACATCAACTGCAGAAGCAGAGTATATTGCTACAGGAAGCTGTTGTGCACAAATTCTTTGGATGAAGAATCAGTTACTGGATTATGGGTTAACATATTTCAAAATCCCTATTTACTGTGATAATCAAAGTGCTATTGCTATGACAGGTAATCCAGTTCAACACTCTATGACAAAGCACATCAGCATCAAGTACCACTTCATCAGGGAACATGTGGATGAAGGTACAGTGGAATTGCATTTTGTTCCCACAGATCAACAACTGGCAGATATCTTCACAAAACCACTGTGTGAAGCTACTTTTACAAGATTGGTAAATGAACTTGGAATGGTTTCAGGTTCTTTCTCTAAATCTGCTTAGACTTGTTCTGTGTTATCAGACTTTATGCTCAGTATTTACAGAATTAATCTCATTGTATATTCTGTGCTTAATTGATAAATGTCTTTAAGTACTGACTGTTGTCTGATATATGTTTCTAAACTCTGATAAGTGATATGTCTGTTCTAGTACATATTCAATCCTATGAGGATAACTGTGCTAGATACTGACCTAGTAGTCTTCCATAAACAAATGATTCCATGTAAGAAGTAATTATTTCAGTGGAAATCTTATGACACTAGCAAATTCTGATAATTGAGCTTAGTTAAGTTTACTTTGTATATCTTATTACTAAGTCACAAATTAGAATAATGCTACTCATCTGTTAAGTTCTGATACTAGTAAAACTGCTGAATGTACTAAGTGCTGATAAACCTCACTTATCAAAAGAAAAAGCAAATAGATCAAAGAATAAAATCAGGTACTCCTTTGAGATCTAGAGTAAAAATGTGGAAGGGACGACCCAAGTGCATTGCTGGTATTAAGTAAATATGCATTAGAAAAGCAAAATATTTTCTTGGTGACTTTTCACACTCTATGATTACTGGAGAAATACTCTGATACTAGCATAAATTCTGATAAACAGTCGTGACTCACTTACACTGAGAAGCCACTGTAAAATAGAATTGCAAAAGATGCATAAAATTAGCACAAAACAGTTGAGGTGGACTCAAGCATGAACTCATTCATCAGTAGGTTTCAGGACAATGACAGCTCTTTAGCAAAATTTTAGTTATGCCTTATTTCTAAGATGTACTGAAGTGAATCAGACTTTACTCTTTGTCTGTTATTTAGCTTAATGCACACACTAATCACTCCATCTGAATGATGAAAATTTCTGTGGTGGTCTATGTTATTTTAGATAAACAGTCATTGTGTCACATTGCACTAATTCTGAGGACACGTTCTAGTTACACGATCTGATGATTAAGTTCTGACGTCTATAACTCAGAAATTATATGAGTATTTACTAAGATGGGCATTCCTTTTTCGAGTTAAGAAATTATGTTCTGATGACTGTTAAGTTCAGGTATAGGTCTAGGTTCTGATTTCTCAGTCTAATCCTTTACTTGGCTTATCTGTGAATAAAATTTGGTAACAGTCTCAGTTCGAACTAGAATATGTTGAAGTGGAAGATTAATAGTCACTATGATTAGGATTAATGGTATTCGTACTTGAACAGTCTACTGTTTCTTGTTTCTTGTGCGTTTTAAACCATGATTCCTCTTTCCAATGACTGTTATTCTTTTTCAAAGTCTAGGGAGACGAGGTAGTATTAATTCTACCTGTCAGCATTCAATTTCTTTGCGTCTCCTGGCATTCTCTTGCCTATATAAGCAACCACTTCACATCAGCCTTCCCATCACACTTTTATCACCAAATCACTCTCGTTTTTCACTTATCATCACAAATGGCTGAATTTGGCTGGTTCTACAATTATGGTGATGAGACTGTTCATGTCTTTGTGAATGGAATTCCAACTCCATACCCTATCACCAACATTCCTCACAATCTCTGGATTCAATTTCCAGAGGTTATCAAACGTGATCTGGTGGCCGTTCGAAGAGAACTTCATCTTCAGCGTCTCCGCCAGCAAGAGCGAATCATCCGACTCGCCATTCTATTTGTCGAGAGTAGGAAGAAGAAGAAATGATTTAATCTTGTCTTCTTCCTGTTTTTCTTCATCATCAGCTTTGTCAGGCTTCTTAGCTAGGACTAAGGCTGTTGATGTTAGGATTAGAAGCTTAGGGAAAATCTTGTATAAGTATTGATGTAATTTCCATTTCATAAATGTATTGTCTTGATATATTAATGAAAATTGTTTTTACTTCAAGATTTTGTCTCTGAGTTATTTTATCTTGTGTTGATAAATCCTGATTGATATTCTGATGACCATATAACTTTTGTTTTATATTAAGTTCTGATTCATTTTCAGTACTTACATATCTAATTTATCTTGGTCATTTTCATGTGATGTATTTTCAGAATATTAATGATGCAGTGAAAAATAATTCAATCAGTGCTAACGGTTTAAATTTTGAATCAAAATTGTTTCTCTTTATAAATGGAACGGTTTTTCCTTGAAACAAGGCAACTGGGTAAGTAATGATTCCTGTTTTCTCGAGCCCAGTAACTGTCCGTTATTACTGTATGTCTGACAGGTGTCCAACGGTAACATTTTTGTTCAGAGTATCAGTACAACAGAGAGAAGATTTCTTTAATCTTTTATTTTCTTCATATTTTATCTCTCTCCTTACTTTTACTCTCTTTCTCCTTCTTTCTCACGTTGGTTTTTTCATACAGACATTATCTCAAACACCTAACAGGCATACTTGAATCTTATTTTTTTTCACATGGCACCAAAGGATTTAATCATTGATGGAGCTAAGTTTGTCCCTAACAACTATGCTGCAGTTCTTGATCACACTGAAGCTCCGTCTGAATTGCACTTTGTGCAAGATCTTCTTGCACATTGTAATAACCCCCAAAATTTTCAACTTTTTTTGTAACCCTTGTGAATAGTGTTTTTGCTGAATGAGAAAACTTTTCATGCCACACTATGTAGGGGTTCTATTATGGATATTCTGAGATTTTATTATTATTCTATATGGTATATGAGTGTATGTAAAGATCGTCAGAATCCAATTCCGAACACTTTGGTTTTTCCCGGAAATACACTATATACGGAGAGAATTGAGTATAAGGTAACAGGATAAAACAGATTTAAATTAAAGGATTTAAATTAAAGGATTATAATAGAGGATCATAAAAAGGAATATAATGTATTGAGAAAGGTTAAGGGAACCTAAGTAATAAGATCCCGGGTATGATCCTTCAAACGATAAACGAAAACGAAAGTTAAGCGAACCGTATAACAGATCAGCGGTCATTAGGCAAACAATTAGGAAGTTAATCAAAGGGATTAGAGAGAGTGATGTCACCCAACCAATGAGAAGAGGACAAGGAGGGAAAGATGACATCACAACATGACATAGGCATGACATGGGAAGGAAGGAGATGTGGTGGATTATTAACCACACAAAATCAAGGTTAAATTGGTAATTAACCAAAAACAAAACAAAACCAAATCAACCAAGCCAAATAATTCATTCTTCATCAAAACAAAAAGAAACCAAGGCATTATTTTCTTCATTAGCTCTCGGCTTTTTACTATTCCAAAGGCAAGAAAATTCAAAATCAAAGATCCAAGCTTCCTAAATTGGTGAGTTAATTCCCTAATCATCCTTATGCATAGTTAGGGCTATATCATGAGTTTAAGCCATCAATTCTTTCTCAATCTTCTTCATTAAATCAATGAAGAAGACAATGAATAGTGTTTTCAAGGTTTTTAACTTGAATTTTTCTTGTTTTCCTTTAAGATCCAAGCATTCCTAAGACTTCTCAAAGCTTCTTAAGGCTTCCTAGCTACTCCCACCACTTCAAGGAAGGTATATCATCTCCAAACCCTAGATCCCTATGTTTAGTAAGATGATTTTGATTATTATGGTGATATTGTAGCTTAATGTTTGTGGTTTAGAGTTTGGGTTGAAGTGGTATTGAAATGGATTGGTAAATCTTGTTGTTTTGGTTAGAAGAATGTAGTATAGTTAAATTCAAGCTTAGGCATAAGTATGAATGTTAAAATTGAGTTGATTTGGGGCTGTTATGATGTGATGAGGATGGACTTTGGTTGTATGAATGGGTTGAGGTTGAATTGTGATGGTTTTTGAATGGGTTAAAATTGGGAAATCGCGTAAACATAGCCGTCGTAACGTCCGATTTTCTTTAGACTGTTTTTGTACATAACATTAGGACCCGAGAACCCCCTGCTATATTATGACCATTGCCATGTCTAGATAGCTCGTGTTACGAGCTTCGTTTTGATATGTAGTTCGTTCGATTCCGATGCACGGTTTAGGAGAAATGATCGTTTCAAGTAACGGCGTTTCGCGAACGAAACATTTCCCCTCACCTTACTTTGAAACCTTGGTTAAGGACCTTAAATGACTAATTGGGGTAAGAAACATTTATGGTAAGTGTGTTAGGCAGTTGGTAAGACACTCGCGAAGGAATCTCCTTAAAACTCGTAAAGGTTAAATTATTAAAAATGGTGGAGCCGAGGGTACTCGAGTGACTTAAGAGAATCAATAAGCGCAAAACAAGCGTTAGAGTCTAAGTTAGTTAAAGTATAGATTTACAAGTGACTTTGGTTTAATTCCAACTTACTTGTTGTTTATAGGTTACCAGACTCGTCCCGAGCCTTTTATCACCCCAAGTCACTCAGGCAAGTTTTCTACCCATTATAACTGTTGTTGTGATGTATTTGTGTATATGCATGATCTTGCGTTAAATGCATATTTGTTATAGCAAATTCTTGCGATATATTGTAGCATGTTATATGGTACATATACATGCCTGTTTCGTATTCTTGCCATATATATCTGTTGGTTCAGTTGATAATACCTATGCTAGAGGATAGCAGTATTTTGCATATACCCTTATTATAAGGACCCAAAAGGTGAAAACATTTTCTAAAACCGGGAGTCGAGGATCCCGAGTAGAGTTTGTATATATGTATATATATATAATTATATATATATACGGTTATAGTTTTCAAAACTATTAATCGAATAAGGGTTATTCGATAACTTTATATTATTCATTGAATATTATTTCGAATATTATTCGAAGGCTTATGACTCCTTTATAGTATTATTGAATATTACTTGGATATTCATTCGAGGATGTATGACTCCTTTATTTTATGAATATTATTTGTAGTATTCATTCGAGGTATTATGACTCCGCTTATTACTTAATAATATTCTTTATTGTATTAAAGAATAAGGTGTCGATTATCAAACTTATTTTTGATTATTCAAATAAAGATATTACTTTCGTATAAGTATATCTTTGATTATTTGCTATTCATTTCAAGTATAAGTTTTCCAACTTCTACCTCAATTATTCTTTATGGGAATACTATTTAAATAATAATATTCAGATATTTCTTTCATATCGGGACTGATTTATTTTAATAAATTAGTATTACTCCAAACATTCTTAAAAATGTTTTCGAGTCATCAAAATGAATTTAAAAAGGGTAGAGCGGATCCCAAAACATGTTTTCAAATTCAAGATCTTCCATTTTAAGGGGACTTGAATAGTCGCTCAAAAAAAAATCTAGGGGATCCGGCTCTATGGTGTATTTTATATTCGCAACAAGGTTGCAGTTTTGGTAAATGAATTGATTACTTACCCAACGTTCGGGAAGTAAGTCCATCTATTGAGTCAGCATAAGCAACATGGGCTCAGTGGGCATCCATGATAGTGTAAGTGGCTCAGTGGGAGTCCATCAAATGCATAAGTGGCTGAGTGGCAGTCCAGTATAAGGTCCTATTGCGACCAGGGTGATGACCAGTGGGGAATTCGTCCATCTACTAGTTGGAAAAGGTTACTTATTGGTATCTTTGCCTGATCAGCGAGATATCTGGTTTATGCCAAAATTCTTTTCCTTTCCAAAATTCATTGGATGTTCCAAACTCCGTTCATACTTTACATGACAGAGGTTTTCAGGAAATGTATAAAGAAGATGTATATGTGGATATATATATATATATATCAGAACTTAATGAAGTATATCATAACTTCATTTCCTTTAATAATATTTCAAAGATTTAATCTATTCAAATCTTGTCTTGTAGTCTCATCTATGTGATGAACTGTTGAAAGCTCATTATACTCTGAACAGTGGTAGTTCGAGTAGCTTTATAAATGATATAAGTGTAGTGAAGTATTTGGTAACTTCATCCCTTGTTTTTACTTATATCTAGTAAGTAATTATCTTACACATGATAAAAGATTCTAGTAAGTATCCATTTAGATACTTATATTATTGTTATCACTATATATTATCTTGCGAGCTGTAAGGCTCACTCTTGCTTTATTTCTTCATCACACAACAACAGTTAGGAAAGATGGCCAGACTCCAGCAGACCCAGCGCAAGCGCGTGGGAAGCGTCCCGCGTCTTCCCGATGATGTTGTGGCTGCTATAGCTGCAGAGGTAGATCTATTGGTAGATCAGGCATTCTATTTTTGAGAATCAAATTATGTATAATTATAACTTGTGACCGGTAATGGCAATTAACTGTAAATTTATCAAGTAATCATTTTGGGTTGTAATAACTTTTAAATTGTGGATTCAAAGACTTGTACTTATTTCAATTTCATCTCTGAGACTATAACGGGTTGTGGTGTATGTTAGTGTGGGGTCACAGCATAAGGTTATTTAATATTAATTAAGTGAAATGATATTGTGGAAAGAAAGACCGTGACGACCCGGATCCCCGACCCCGGATCTGGGGGTGTTACAGAAATGGTATCAGAGCTAAGCGTTATAAACCTCAGAGATGATGCGACGATATAATAATAAACTCACAAAGATAATAAGAACTCTTGCCAAGTTCATGGTCGCACTACTTAAAGTAGCACTGACAGTTAAAACCCTTACGGGAACCCTTATAAGTATCATGATAGTAACTTAGCTCGTTTAATGTGTAGGCGCCTGAGATAGAGGACCCTGAGATGTTCAAGCGTGAGCATGATGAGGCACTGCTAGATGTTGAGGATCAGGAGGAGCCTGAGATGGAGGAGGATGAGGAGGACCCCTCAGAGGAGTCAGAGACGGAGGTCATTGCTATTTCAGATGAGGAGGACCCCTCAGAGGAGTCAGAGACAGAGGTTATTGCTATTCCAGAGGAGGAGGACCCGGATGAGGTCCCAGTAGCTGAGGAGCGTGTTGGACCTATGGTAGTGTATGCTGGTACCCCTTTACCCACACTTCCGGTGGTCAGAGCCCCTACCCCTCCACCACTATCTTGGATTCCCTATGATGACAGCTCAGAGACCCATACTTCCGAGCCTAGGCAGACCGAGGAGGCACCCTCAACGGCTCCGGATTCACCACCTCTTGACCCTGCCCACAGGCAGTCTTCGTTAGCTCATGGATATGTTCAGGATGTTCTGAGGACCCGAGTGGCTGTTGCCGAGGCCCGACTGGATGAGGCCAGGAGGGAGTTGGATGCGGAGAGGGCGGGTAGGCGTACCCGAGCTTATGAGACTAGGGCTTCTATACCCCGATCCTTGAGGAGGGAGCTTACGGGGATAGAGCTCACATCCCGAGCGAGACTCAGATCTCTCCAGGGGGACAGGCATGGTAGGATCTCCAGGCGGCAGGCCGACTATATCTTTCGTCGTGCGATGGAAAGGGTATGGGAGCTGACCCACTCCGGTGTATGATTCAGGATTGACGATGGAATAGTCTAGTTGTCTAGTTAGCCGAGGCCTTAGTAAGAGCCAATTTTCCGGGATAGTTGACTTGTATATAGCATCCCTTTTTCTGACTAGACAGATAGACTCTTGTGTATCACTTTTGGGATAGATGGCGGTAGCACTGTTGTACTTTTGACCAGATCAAACTATGTATTTCTCGCATTATGTATATATTTGTTTCCTTTCGGTTCAGTTCCATAGTGACGAGATCACTGTTCTTATCATTATTATTACTGCACTTCGTATTAGAACTTTCATAAAATAATAGAATTGCGATATACGTTCTCCCCATTATAAGAGCTGTGCAAGGCACAATGTTGTATATGATTGTGACCTAACGTTGGATTTCCCAATAATTTTTTTTATTATCAGAATCATGCCGCCAAGAAAGATTGGAACTAGGGCGAACCCTGGATCTGAGGACCAGGGAAGCCATAACCAGGATGATAGGAACCAGGAACACAGTGAAGAGGAAGATGAGGATTATGTGGAACAGGATGACTCCCTGTATGAAGAGGAAGATGAAACATATGATGTTGAGGGATTTGAGATAGAGGCTGAAGAAGGAGAAACTGAGGTTGAGCAACCAGTACCAAACCCAGGCATGGATCCCATGGGCCAGTTCATGCAACTCCTAAGGCAGAATTTGGAACGTCAACCCAACCCACCCCCTCAAGGAAATAACAATGCTGTGGCAAACTCTTTCAGGGCTTTTAAGTCCCTTAAGCCCCCTGAGTTCCACGGATCAGCCGACCCAGTTGAGGCAAGGGCATGGTTAAAGGAAATGGAGAAATCTTTTGAGATTCTGAGTATCGATGAGGCGCAGAAGACTGTATTTGCTACCTACCTTCTGAAAGGAGAGGCTAACTACTGGTGGGAGGCCAAGAAAAACATGGAGACATATGCTATTATAACCTGGGAGAGATTCAGTCAGTTGTTTCTGGGAAAGTATTTCCCGAGGTTTATGGAAAACCAGATGGAGCTCAAGTTCTTGGAGCTAAAGCAGAATAATTTATCGGTAGCAGAGTATGAAGCGAAATTTACTGAGTTATCAAGGTTTGTGCCGGAATTTGTGAGCACAGAGGAAAAGAAAGCTAGGAGGTTTCAGCAGGGACTGAAACCGTGGATTCAGAATAGGGTGGCAATCCTTGAGCTTATGGACTATGCCACTCTAGTGCAAAAGGCAACGATTGTAGAAGTCGGAAGTGAACAGATGCAGAAGGAAAGAGAGAAGAAAGGAATAAAGAGGAAAAGTATGAGCATGGGTTGAGGTTCCGCAGGAAGGAGCTTCCCAACTAGATTTAATCGAGGAGCAATGTCCCTACCAGGAAGGAACAGTGGGTTTAAGCGGCCAATGAGCGTGAGTGTGAGCCAGAGCGGCCAGAAGTCAAGAATGTCCTATTCCAACCAGTCTCGACCCCCATTGCCAGCCTGTAACATATGTGGAAGGAATCACACTGGGGAGTGTAAAGGAAAGCCAGTAACCTGCTTTAAGTGCGGTCGGGAAGGTCACTATTCAACTAAGTGCCCTTCATCAACCCCTGCCGTCATTCCAACCACCATTTGTCATCAGTGTGGACGCCCGGGTCATTGGAAGAGGGAATTCCCAATGAACAAACCAGCAGCTTCGGGAGCAAGCAGGGCTGCTTCTAATAAGCCACCTACTGCAAGGACTTTCAACATGACAGTCCAGGATGCTATGAAAGATTCAGATGTGATAGCAGGTACCCTTTCTCTAAATTCAGTCAGTGCAAACGTTTTATTTGATTCGGGAGCAACTAAATCTTTTATATCAAAGGACCTTGCGTGTAAGTTAAGACTTAAGGCTGAACCCTTGATAGAACCCTTACAAGTAGAAATAGCCAATCATGAAATTATTCCTGTTAACCAGATTCACCCCGCCTGTGAGATAGGCATAGGGGAGCAATCTTTTAGTGTTGATTTGATCCCTTTTAAATTAGGGGAGTTTGATGTAATTTTGGGAATGGACTGGCTATCTAGCAATGATGCTCAGATAGACTGTAAAGGGAAGAAGGTTAAGCTAAATGTCCCAGGAAAGAAAGAATTTATATTTAGAGGAAAGAGGCAGACGCAGAGATTTTTGACCATGGCCCAGGCCAAAAGGATGCTACGAAAAGGAAGCGAGGCTTACCTAGCCTATGTGGTGGACACGCAGAAGGAGGTGCCCAACTTACAAGATATTCCAGTAGTCAACAAATTTGAAGATGTATTCCCACAAGACCTTCCGGGATTACCACCCGATAGAGTGATTGAATTTGCTATTGAGTTGGCCCCAGGGACGGCGCCAGTTTCAAAAGCACCTTACCGGTTAGCCCCGTTAGAAATGAAGGAATTAGCTATCCAATTGCAGGAACTCTTGGATAAGGGTATAATAAGACCCAGTGTGTCTCCGTGGGGAGCACCAGTTTTATTTGTTAAGAAGAAAGATGGGAGCATGAGGCTGTGCATCGACTATCGAGAGTTGAACAAGCTAGCCTTAAAGAACAGGTACCCATTACCTAGAATAGACGATCTATTCGACCAGCTAAAGGATGCTGTTTATTTTTCCAAGATTGACCTGAGAACTGGATATCACCAACTGAAGATTAAACCCGAAGATATTCCCAAGACAGCGTTCCGTACCAGGTATGGGCATTATGAGTTCTTGGTAATGTCCTTTGGATTAACCAACGCCCCAGCGGCTTTCATGGATTTAATGAACAGAGTATTTAAGAAGTACTTGGACAAGTGTGTGATAGTTTTTATCGATGATATTTTGATCTACTCAATGACTGAGGCAGAACATGCAGAGCATTTGAGGATAGCTCTAGGAATACTCAGAGAGGAACAGTTATATGCCAAATTCTCGAAGTGTGAATTCTGGCGGAATGAAGTACAGTTTTTAGGACATGTGATCAATAAAGAAGGAGTATTGGTCGACCCCTCCACGATAGAGGCGGTCTCAAATTGGGAAAGGCCAACCACACCCACAGAGGTAAGGAGTTTCATAAGATTGGCCGGCTACTATCGTAGATTTGTACAGGACTTTGCGAAGATCGCAGCCCCTTTGACACGACTTACTCGTAAGACAGAGAAGTTTGAATGGACGGAGAAATGCGAGAACAGTTTTCAAGAATTAAAGAAAAGGTTGATAACGGCTCCGGTGTTGGCATTGCCGGACGGAAAAGGAGATTTTGTGATATATAGTGACGCATCGCACAAAGGACTAGGGTGTGTGCTAATGCAGCACGGTAAAGTGATTGCGTATGCGTCGAGACAACTGAAAGAATACGAGGTTAGATATCCTACTCATGACCTTGAGCTCACGGCAATAGTATTTGCCTTAAAAATTTGGAGGCACTACTTGTATGGAGAGAAGTGCGAGATTTTCACAGACCATAAAAGCCTCAAGTACATATTTACGCAGAAAGAGCTCAACATGCACCAGAGGAGATGGTTAGAACTAATCAAGGACTATGATTGTGAGATTCTCTATCATCCAGGGAAAGCCAATGTGGTGGCTGATGCCCTTAGTAGAAAGGAAAGACTCAGAATGATAACGACTTCGGAAGAATTGATAAGGGATTTTGAGAGAATGGAAATAGAAGTAAAGGTAACCGGAACCGGAACTGAAAAGCTCTTTGAGATCTCAATGCAGCCAGAGTTATTGGAAAAGATCAGATTGTGCCAAGAGAAAATAATGAATGAAGGCAGAGAGTCGATGACTGGAGAGGAGATCCATACTGAGAAAGATGATAAAGGGATAATGAGGTACTCCTACCGGATTTGGGTTCCAAATGTTCAAGAGCTTAAAGATGAGATATTGGATGAAAGCCATAGTTCAAGGTATTCCATTCACCCGGGAAGTACCAAGATGTATAGGGATTTGAAGGAATATTACTGGTGGCCCAACATGAAGAGGGACGTAGCAGAATGGGTAAACAAATGTTTGACTTGCCAAAGGGTAAAGGCAGAGCACCAGAGACCCAGTGGACTCTTACGACCCTTGGAGATTCCCGAATGGAAATGGGAACAGATAGCGATGGATTTTGTTATAGGCTTGCCAAGGACGAAAGCCAATCACGACGCCATTTGGGTAATTATAGACCGACTGACAAAGTCAGCTCATTTCATTCCTATCAATGAGAGATACATAGTCGATAGACTGGTGGACATTTACCTTAAGGAAATAGTGACGCGACATGGAGTCCCAGCGTCCATTGTCTCAGACCGAGACCCCAGGTTCAACTCCAGATTTTGGAGGAGCTTTCAGGAATGTGCGGGGACGAAGTTAAATATGAGTACCGCGTACCACCCCCAGACGGATGGGCAGAGTGAAAGGACTATCCAGACACTAGAGGATATGTTGAGAGTCTGTGCAATAGACTTTAAAGGGAGTTGGGATGATCACTTGCCGTTGATCGAGTTTTCTTATAACAATAGCTTTCATGCTAGCATCGGGATGCCGCCTTATGAGGCCCTGTACGGAAGAAGGTGTCGATCTCCCTTATACTGGGATGAAGTAGGAGAGCGGAAGATGCTCGGACCCGAAGTGGTCCAAAGGACCAAAGACATAGTGGATCTTATCAAAGGACGGCTTGTAGCAGCCCAAGACAGACAGAAGAAATATGCAGACCTAGCCCGAAAGGACAAGGAATATGAAGTCGGGGACCTAGTACTGCTAAAGGTATCCCCTTGGAAGGGATTAATGAGGTTCAGAAGGAAAGGAAAACTAAGCCCAAGATACATTGGACCTTTTGAGATATTAAGACGGATTGGAAAGTTAGCTTACGAGCTAGCCTTACCCCCTAACTTGCAACAAGTTCATAATGTGTTCCATGTGTCAATGCTAAGGAAGTATCATCGGGATGCCAGACACATAGTGGAGTACGAGCAGGTGGATATGCAGCCAGATCTAACTTACGTGGAGAAGCCAGTAAGGATTATAGATAAGAAGGAGCAGGTGCTTCGGAACAAAGTGATCAAGCTAGTCAGAGTACTATGGCAGAATCATAATGTGGAAGAATCAACTTGGGAACTAGAGAGCACAATGCTAGAAAAGTACCCCCATTTGTTTTCTGTTTGATTTCGGGGCGGAATCCTTTTAAGGAGGGGAGACTGTAATAACCCCCAAAATTTTCAACTTTTTTTGTAACCCTTGTGAATAGTGTTTTTGCTGAATGAGAAAACTTTTCATGCCACACTATGTAGGGGTTCTATTATGGATATTCTGAGATTTTATTAGTACTCTATATGGTATATGAGTGTATGTAAAGATCGTCAGAATCCAATTCTGAACACTTTGGTTTTTCCCGGAAATACACTAGATACGGAGAGAATTGAGTATAAGGTAATAGGATAAAAAGGATTTAAATTAAAGGATTATAATAGAGGATCATAAAAAGGAATATAATGTATTGAGAAAGGTTAAAGGAACCTAAGTAATAAGATCTCAGGTATGATCCTTCAAACGATAAATGAAAATGAAAGTTAAGCGAACCGTATAACAGATCAGCGGTCATTAGGCAAACAATTAGGAAGTTAATCAAAGGGATTAGAGAGAGTGATGTCACCCAACCAATGAGAAGAGGACAAGGAGGGAAAGATGACATCACAACATGACATAGGCATGACATGGGAAGGAAGGAGATGTGTGTTAGGGCGAAAACACGCACTAATATTCACGCAAGTATACGCGTTCGCAAGTAATATAGAATACTTTCTAGTTCGTTCCCTCAGAGACTCAGACTAAATTATTGTCTAATTAAACTCACTCACCAATGTATGATTACTTCTCAATGTTAAGATACTAACACTTAAAATTGTTGATTAAATATTAACTATAATTAACTACTTAATTAATCACTTAACTAACACTTCAATTTATCAATAATAAAACACTCATGAGATCACAACTTCATTATTACTTCCTTCTATAGCCATTGTTATTACCTTTAGCATGTGACAATGATGATATTAATCGAATAACACGAAACTGATAAAAGCCAACTTTCATTGTACTAATACCATTCTACCAAGCATCCACAATTAAGATAGAAGTTGAATAGTCATCAATTATGTTGAGTTCCCATATGTCTACAGAAATTGACAACACAACGATTTAAGCACAAGTTATTCCTTTTGATTACATAGGGCAAATAAAACTGTTAGAGTTACCCACTAATCATGCACAACGTACATGAACCTATGCTAGAATGGCAAGTTCTAAATCTCAAGATCCACCGTCGCTTCACAAAAGATTAACACCCTATCTTATATGTTCGCGACGCACATAAGACGAATACGCACAACCAATACTAGATATCATGCAATCATCACACACTAAAGTATTAAACAATTAACTAAAGAATTCCATAATAAATCCGTTGCAACCCCATGATCACGATTAGCCCACAATAGCACTTATCGTCATCATGGGTTTATATGAAATCATGATAAACAAACACAAGAAAATAATAACTAAACTTATTATATTAAAACATAGTACGTCACAAGAGTAAATAAGTTCAAAGCAAGAAAACTAGCATCCAACGTTACAACGAAACAAGAATCACAAGAAGATATGCTTCCTCTTCGTTGCGGTGTGCTAAATCGGTCTTCTTCCTTATCTCCTTCG